>NW_027097182.1:0-60000 GCF_019320115.1 Miscanthus floridulus | reverse complement strand
GAGGACGCTCAACCGAGTCAGGCGTTGTCATCAGAAAGAGAAATATCAATATTTAGACTATCTACAACCCTACTGGCTAGATCTTCAACCTCAGGTTCCATCCTTTCAACGGCGTCAAGATATTCTTGGCTTTCAGCTTCTTCTGCTATTTTGGAGAGGGGCGCTTCTGGAGCAAGGACCCGGACCTGGGCCAGCACATTCTTGGTACATACTTGGGCACACCTCTTCGCGAACTCTTGGAAACGAGTCGGAATCCGGGGAATGAACTGCGCCCAAGATTGCCCGTCATCCGCTGGAGTCTGAAGGACATCGGCCACCGAGCGAAAAGATTTCCACAAGGCATTCCAATTCTCGGTAGCCGTCGCCAGTTTCCCGGACAAGCCTTCAATGGTTTTTTGGGCCTGCACAAGATCTCTGTCAGCTCCACGCCTAATCAGCCTAGCAAGGGCGAGTTCTTCCTCAGCGTGAGTGTTTACCTCCTCAGCTCTATTATGACTAGAACGGACAAGGGCCTTCATTTCATCGATACTCTCCGAGAGCTTTTGTTTCTCAACTCAGAGAGCTAGACAGAACATCAAAGAACAAGTCAGCGGAAAAAGAAGTCAAAATACAAGAAGAAACAGGCAGAACCCGCGGCACCTTTGCATTCATTCTTCACAGACTCCACCACAGCATCTCTCTGTTTCTCCGTCTCCACTACCCGGGCGCGAAGGGCTTTCTCCTCCTTTTGGTGCAATTGACGCTCCGTCTCCAACTCAACCCGGAGAAGGTCAAGATCGGCTTTCAGAGCGTCCACCTCCGAAGACAACTTCCTCTCATTTTCAGATGAGAAAAAGAAGCCAGAATGATCACGAGAAAAAGACTGAGCAGAAAGAGGCAAAGAGAAACAAGGCGTAAGGATAGAAGAAAAACAAGCATGCGAAAGAGAAGTGGCAGTAAAATTTACCTGGAGCTTTTCACCAAAAGAAGTCGCGAGGGTCGACAAGCTCCCCCAGGCTGCGGTCAGCTCCGATAACCGATGAGTGGCATCGAACTGTTGCACCACATCATCGGACAGGGAGGGGCCGCCGGAGGCAAAAGAAGGGGAAAAAGAAGCCGGCTGGGGCGAAGCAGGAGCGAGCAGAGCAACCTCTAGGGAAGCCGGAGCCAAACCCCCAGAAGAACCCGGCGCGACGGCCACAGTTACCTCCGGAGCGACCAAGTCCGCGACTCCGCCAGGTAGCTCTGAAGCCCCCGCCGCGACTTCATCAACAGAATGTTGTGAGTCTCGAAGCTCAGAACTCGTTGGCATGGCGGGAGGCAGAGAAGAAGTCGATGAAGAAATTAGAGAAGACGAAGCACTGAAAAGTGATAAAAGGAAGCACCAATAAGAACCAGAGGAAGGAAGATAAAAGCCAAAAAGATGAAGCAAGAATCTACTCACCCGACTACTTTTTTCTTTGCGAAGCCAAGAGAAGGCCTCGCAGGGGGAACCACGACGGCGAAGACGTCCCCGCCACCCAGCGACGGGAGCGGGACAGCCGACAGCAGAGCCGCGGAAGAAGTCGGAGCTGGAGCCGTGGAAGAAATCCGCACCGGAGGAGCAGTACAGCTCGGGGCAGAAGCAACCAAAGAACTCGACCCCGGAGCTTCGGAAGAAGTCGGCGCGAGAGCCTCGGAAGAACTCACACCCAACCTCCGATTACTTCAAAAAGTTCAAGACTAAAATTAAAAACAAAGAGGAAAAATTCAATGCGACAAGAATATGAAAAACAACTCACCGCTGCATGATGAGGGGAACTTCATCATCCTCTTCTTCCTCAGCCAGCGAAACCAGAGCACCTGCTGAAAAAGAGATGAAAAGTACTCGGTTCAAGAGAGAAACATGAAAATAAAAGAACAAAGAATACTAAATGTGCTCACCTAAGAGCATGCTAGCAACAACTGGAGTACCTGAGGGAGTACTTGGTTTGCGAGGCTTCTTGGAGACAGGCAAGCCAGATGAGGACCCGTCCATTCGCCCCCTCTTCGGGACACTGCGAGGACCGCGAGGGACTAGACGAGGAACATACTCTTCATATACATCATCAAATCTGAAAGAAACCCCAGGAAGGGCTGTAAAAGTTTGAGACTTACTAATTGCAGAAGTACCGGCTGAACGATCCCCAGTCTCCGCCACAGCAGGGAGAACATCAAGGGGGATCGGATCAACAAAGTTCCGCCCAAGCACCTACGAAAAAAGACAAAACACCAAGACAAGGAAAAACTAAGTAAGAACGGACGCAGAAAGAGTACATAAAGAACTCAAATAAAAAGAAAAAGGAGGATAGGCAACTCACAGCTGGGGGCGGGTTGTTGGCCGAGTACTCAGGGACGGCAGGAGGAATGACGCTCACTCCTTTCAGCATTTTTTGGAGACGCTCGAGTACCTCCTCATCGGTCAGCTCAAGAGCTGGGACCATACGTGAAGAATCCTCGGCCCCAGAATACTCAAAGCCGAGATGTCCCCGCTCTTTCAAGGGCTGAACCCGACGACAAAGAAAACTTGAGACAATACCAAAGCCGGTCAATCCTTGCTGTTTCAGCGTGCTAATCCTATCAAGGAGTGGTTGGATCGCTTGAATCTCAGCAGGAGACTCAAGCTTCTTGTCCCACCGGTCGTTCGCCACAGGACCAGACCCGGAATGAACAACAAGAGAAGGGATCAAATTGGCAGCATAAAACCACTCGGCGCGCCAATCCTTGACAGAATCGACCAGGTCATAATCAAAAAAACTTGATTTTGAGACCTTGGCGAAACTGAATCCCGCAGCCGCCAAGGACACTGGTTTCCTCGTGGCGGGGTTGAGGTTTCAGGCGAAAGAAAAAACGAAAAAGAGATAGAGAAGGAGGGATCCCAAGGAAGGCTTCACAAAGATGAACAAAAACAGAAAGATGGAGAACGGCATTGGGGGTTAGATGGTTCAAACTAACCCCGAAATACCCAAGAAACTGATGAAGGAAGACGGAAGCAGGAAGACAGAGACCAGCGCGGACAAAAGAAACAAAAAGGACAATCTCACCAGGACCCAGGGCCGGAACCCGATGCTCGCCCGGAACTCTCCATTCAGCGATGACTTTGTTCTGGATCAAGCCATCACTAACGAGCTCGCGCAGCTGGTCTTCGCTGGTTGTTGGAGCCGGCCAAACCTTCTGAGCTGCCCTCATGGCCACAAACTCCTGGTTTTCAATCAAAGACAGCGACGATTCCTCGTCCACGAAGGTCGCCTGAGATTTGCTTGCGGTCTTCTTCTTTCCCATGAATTGGCAGAAGCAACAAAGGAGCTAAGGAGGATGAAGCTAAAATGATGGTGCTAGGGCGATAACGACAATGACGGCGGCGGTTTTCTGAGAACTAGGGTTTAAAGGAAAGAGCTAGGTGATAAGGAAAAGGAAGATAAAAGGTCTTTAAATAGATTTCTCAGTGATACAAACGGCCCATAAGGCCCGTTAAAGCACATCGTGGGAAAGCAACGGTCCATTTACCGACGCAGCTAAAACGATGGAGGGCACGAATCCACACAACGGTACGAACCAACGGGCAGATTTCAGACTTATCCGCAACAACGCAGCAGGGTTATCAGATGACCACAGGAACAACTCGTTGAACCAAGAAGAAAGAAAGGGCTACCTCACGAGTAACAAAAGAACCCGGTTATATAAGAAAGAACTCGGTAGTCTCATGAATGACAGGAATCACAATAGAAGAGTCAAAGACAACTCAGAAGACAAGATTCGTTACATTACAATCGACTTCAAAAATAGAAGATTACAAACCCTACAAGACCCAACGAACTCGGCACCACGAAAAGCAAAGTAGCAAAGAGGAACACGGGCACGACTAGGCTCTGGAACGACTACGTGTCCCAAATTGCTACTCGGAAGGACAGGCCGCCATCAGCTACACTGTTTTCTTCAAAGGACGAAAACACAGTGCATCCAAGGCGGAAATCGGCAGCACGGCAAGGCAACATGGAGCAGAGAAGGCCGGCGGGCATCTGTCTACCCAAGACCGATGTGATGCTGGATATGGTGTTGATCTGCACCGAACGGTCTCAAGACAGGCGACGAGGATCAACCCAGAACTGCCGGATGAAGGAACGAAGCCCACATCACAAGACTTCCTCCAACTACCACCACGTACATCCTGGCACAATGCTGTCACGGGATTAGCCTACCTCTAATCCCTATCACAAGACTTCCTCCAGCTACGACAAGACACATAGGAACTACAAAATACGCCCGGGGGCTGCTCTACTTCACAAACTACCATGTTCACAACCAAGAAGGTTTCAACAGAATGTCCAATGGATGAAAGCAAGCACTCTGGGACAGTATTTATAGGCCAAAGGATCAGCGCACATAGACCAAGAGTACCAACGAAATAAGCCCAACGAAGGACACAGTGAAAAGATAGGACTCAATAATGGATGACTCAGGCGAGAAGAAACAGTACTCGAAGATGGGCATATTCGGAAGAATATACCAGCACAGTACAACCCGTGAACAAAAGGCATTTACGCTCAACCACCACCATACAACTACATCTGGCAACAGCAGACTATCAAAGAATACGCCAAGACCTCGCATCCGAGTTCTTTCCGAACAAAACAACCCGGACATAAGCTCGGAGGCTGCATGCCGCGAAACTACTCAGATAACGAAATAATCCAAGTCTCGGAGACTACTTCAGAACACAAATTCTTCAAACAACATAAAGGATCAAGACCCTCCAACTTTTTGTTCCAAATAGCAAGAGGCTCGGGGGCTACACTCAGTGAGTGCACTTTTTCTTCGAAAAAGCGCACGTCACTAAAAGACTTCCTCAACGCAGACCACTTCAAGACATTACGACAAAAGAACCCGGAACGATCCATATTCGAGTTCTTTTTAATACAACTTCAACGAACAATCAGAGCAACTTCAAGACAAGATCCTCCAGCTCCTTGTTCCAAATAGCAAGAGGCTCGGGGGCTACAACCAGATGGATGTATTTTTTCTTAAAAAAGCACTCGCGACTTAAAGATCCCAAGAAGCGCTACAAGGTTTCACTTCAGAAAGCACTCGGATGACATTTTGTTCCTACCCAACAAGACTTGAAGGAGCAAAGCGAGACTTTCGGAGCTCAACCATGAAGTGCTCGGGGGCTTGTCGATGCGGGACCCATAGGATACCCCGCAAGGGAGAGAGAAGATCTAGTCCAACTAAGATTCTTCCCATGTAATTTTAGTAGTATAACTATTAAATAATCCTACTAGGAAATCTCATTATAAACCGACTAGGACTCTGGCCTCCTGACTATATAAAGGAGGGCAGGGCTCCTGAGACAGACGACAATTGTACAACACGACTCTTGACAATCAATCTAACGCAAAGGCTAACGCCGACTGGACGTAAGGTTATTACTCGATCCACGATCGAGGGCCTGAACCAGGATAAATCGACTGTGTCTTGCGTTAACCATCGAGTTCGTCATACGCCGAAGCCCGAACATACTGCCCCGGGTACCCCCGTGGCAGGCTATCGGTGGTAAAATATCGATAGGCACCACAAGAACCTACCCCGAAAGTGAGGGTAGCTCAATGACACGCTCAACTAGAGTTGCTCTTCGTGGCTCCCGCGGGGCGAGTACAATGCCCCTCACAAAGCTCTTCTCCGGAGCACCGCACAAGCTTCTTGCGGGCTTCGACGGAGACCACCACCAAGCCATCTAGGAGATGGCAACCTTCAAGAGTAACAAGGACCACCGGCTTGCAAGACGACCATCTAGTGTCACTCGATGCAACCTCACAATGCAATCGCACTAGAATCGCTCACTCACTCGATCGGATGAACACTATTAAGCTCAAGTGAGTTAGAGGACTCCCAAGCACACCTACACAAGCCACTAAGGCTCAAGGGTGCTCAGCTCTTTTCTGCTCACAGCCAAAGGCCGACCAACACTTCTATTTATAGCCCTACGAGCTAAATTAGCTGTTACCCCATCACTAAAAAAATTTCAGGACGACCGAACACGCCGGTCGTATCGACCGGATGCACCCGGCCAGCGTCCGGTCGCGCTACGCTGTCCACGTGTCGCTCTGTGATCAACCAAAGCCGCCCGATCTCCACGGTAACTTCATGCGCCACGTGTTAAGTTGCGACCGGATGCACCACTGCGCCAAGACCGGACGCGCCACTGCCTGTGTTCGGTCGTTTCCAGAGAGCTCTCTGAGCCTCCGTTTTGCGACTAGACGCGTCCGCTCCTGCACGACCGGACGTAGACCATCATCCGATTAGCTCTACGTCCGCGTGCCAACTCCAGCGCCGCCTACGTCACCATACGTCAGCCTGATCGGACGTGGCCACTGTGCATCAGGTCACCTCTTCACCCAGCGTCCGGTCACTTGACCAAGACCACGCCTTCTCAGGAACACATGATTGGACTCGCCAGCTAGCGTCCGGTCGCTGCGCTGGGCAGAGTCCGGTCACTTCCAGTGACCTGTTTTGCCTCCTTTTCTTTATCGAGTTGATCCTCATCAACTCCAACTTTTTCTCCTTTACAAATGTGCTAACACCACCAAGTGTACACCATCATGTGCATGTGTGTTAGCTTTTCACAAACATTTTTCAAGGAGTTAACCACTTAACTTGCCACGCCACTCGATCCTAGCAATGATACAAAGTTAGATCACTCGAGTGGCACTAGATGACCGATATGCAAACAAGTTCGCCTCTCTTGATAGTACGACCATCTATCCTAAACCCAGTCATAAATTTCTTTACACACCTATGACCGGTGAAATAAAATACCCTAGGTTATACCTTTGCCTTGCGCATTCCATTCCATCTCCTCCACTGTTGATGCAACACATGCACCAACATGATCAATAATGATATGATCCACTTCATATCATCACGTGATCATATTGGTTCATCGATCTTGACTTCACTTGCTTTTCACCGTTGCCTTCGTCCATCGGCGCCAAGTCTTGCTCAAGCTTCACCGCCATGCGGTCCATCGCTCCAAAGCCTCCAACTTGCCCTTCACGTTTGCAATCAGGCCATCAAGCCAGTCATGTCTTGATCTTCTCAACCTTGATCACATGACTTAGTGTCATGTCTCATGTGCAATGAGCTCCTTCATCATCACATGTGTGAACTTTGCAACATCTCCGATCCATTTCTACCTCCATGGCATATGTTGCTCACACACATGTACCTGTGGACTAATTACCTATGTATCTCACATAAACACAATTAGTCCACCTAGGATTGTCACTCAATTACTAAAACCAAACAATGACCTTTCACCTGCTCCCCCTGGCGCCGCTCCCCTGCTGCACGAGGGAGAGGGAGAGAGAGAGGGCAGCAGGAGCAGCCACTGAACTCGTCGTCGGCGCGGTCTCAGATGGCCGGGGCGCCCGGGGACGCAGGGTGGTGGCGCCTAGGCGCGCGGAGTGAAGGAGAGGGAGAGCGAGAGAGAAAGGAAAATGGGTCGGGCCAGCCAAATCGTATATGACCCCGTCGCGCGTAAGTCGCTGGCGTGACAGGGCGGGCCCCACGGAACGCCACGCCATCTCCGGTCAACTATGCGTGCCACCGTGGCGCCCCTTGTTGCGCTAGCGCATGTGGCGCGACAAAGTGGTGCAATCACGCCTAAAAGGAATGGATTTGCAAATATATATTTTTAGATTACTATTAAAATATTATTTAAAAAAGGATTAAAAATAAAAAAAAGTCCCTCTTCCGAATCCCCACCTGCGTGAGTCCAGTCTGGCGCTCACAAGGGAAGGGAGGCTGACAGTCACAGTCAC
Source organism: Miscanthus floridulus (assembly GCF_019320115.1). Taxonomy (NCBI): domain Eukaryota; kingdom Viridiplantae; phylum Streptophyta; class Magnoliopsida; order Poales; family Poaceae; genus Miscanthus; species Miscanthus floridulus. The sequence goes on along the minus strand of NW_027097182.1, from coordinate 52,186 downwards.
AGTCACAGTCACAGGCTGTGGCATTAGTGTCCTTCTCCCTCTCCGGTGTCCGGTCCGGCTCTCCCTGCCCTGTCCTGTCCCTCCCACTCCCAGTTCCAGCGGAGGAGCGGAGAGGAGGGACTACCCTGTGGGTGGGTGTGGGCTGTGGCAGGAGGGCAGCCTTCTCCCCTCCCCTCCTTCCAGACTCTAGTGTAGCGCAGTGCAGTAGGGTTTCGCGTTCCTCCGCACCCATCCTTCCCCGCATCCATCCTCCATGGCCGATCCCGACGAGCTCGGCCGCCGCCTCGCCGCGGTCGCCGTCTCCGAGTCTCCTACTGCCGCCGCGGCTGCGCTGGAGAGCAGCAACAACATCTTCCAGGTGATGCGCGCCGTCGAGGACGCGGAGGCCACCATCCGCCAGCAGGTATCGTAAATCATTCTCTTCCTGCCTCTGCGGCTCTGCTCAAGTGAAGAGAGAGAATCGGCTCCAATTAGAACAAGCGACTCTCTCATCACGTCTCTTCTCTTCTCTTGTATCCCTCTTCAGCTGGAGGAGAACAGCCGGTTGAAGGACGAGCTGATGCTCAAGACGCAGGAGCTCCACAGAATTGTAAGCCCATCCGATTTCCACGCCCTTCCCGATCCAAATCCCCTCCCCTCCACCTTCCCACACTGTCAATCAATCATATATGTCTATATGCTGCATTGCTGCCTGCGCAAACAATCATATGCTGCATTGCAGCACATCATTTTTCTTTATCATGTCATTTCATTTGCCTAATAAGCTACTGTGGTGCCCAAACCAGAGGTCAGAAGCCACAAACCAAGCTTCTTCTCGTGGGATCCATCAGGATCGCGCTCTCGCCGCCCACACAGACACCTCCTCCACTGCTCCCATTGGGACTACCGCTACAGCAGCAGAGGCCTTCAAATGGGGAGCTGGGGAGCCCATGTTGCAGGATGCCGGCATCAAGCACAAGTACCTCGAGGCCACCCAGGCTAATGGAATTCCCCGTAAATCATCAGGGGACCAGAGCGCTCCCGATAGTGCGTTCCCATCTCAGCTATCTACCCCGTCTTCTCGTTCCCTCTCACCAACTAGGTAGGAAGTAGTACATTCCAAATCCAGCCTCTCTTAATATCATACTATCCTGTTTCGTTACCTTCACCAAGCCTTTCCTTGCAGGCACCGCAAAGAACCAGACTATGATTCTAGGCTCAACTTATCCGGACAAGGCGCACTGCCTGTTTCAGACCTCAACTCAAATGTTGTCATCTGGAAGCAGGTATCAACTGTTTACTTTGTCTGTCGGTTGCCATGCTTTTGATTGATTCACTCTTCTTGCTGAGGTGCCTATTTCCTTCCACAGGATCTCCTTGTTAAGGTTAAAGAACAAGAGGAGGAGATTGCACAACTGAGAAGGCATCTCTCTGACTACTCTGTCAAGGTGACCTTGCACAGTAACAATCTTTTTCCTCTAATGTTCTTTCTTCAATCTTTAGTATTTCACTCCTATGTCTTTTCACAGGAGGCCCGAATACTTAATGAGAAACATGTCCTGGAAAAACGCATTGCATATATGCGCATGGTAAACGTTTTATTTATGACGCATCAACTACCACCTTGGAGTTTGTTAAAAAAAACACCTTGGAGTGCATGAGACTATGATTTAACTGTTTTTTTTTCCTTTTTCGTGGGGGCAGGCGTTTGATCAGCAGCAGCAAGATCTGGTTGATGCTGCATCGAAAGCTTTGTCTTACAGACAGGATATTATTGAAGAAAACATCCGTCTTACATATGCATTGCAGGTAACGTTTTCCTGACAGCCATTAGCATATTCTTTCCTCATTTGCTCGCTTTTATTACATACCCCCAAGATACACTTGTGATTAATTCATTTTTCATTGAATTTGCTTTTTGTATACCTTTAGTTTCCATAATAAGCTGCAGCGTTCATACTACTCAATGAATATCCCTTCTTATTTACAAATCAACCTAATTCTGTGCACACGTGTTAAAAGAACTGATTTCTAGTTAATTCACTTCATTATTTTGTGAGAATCTTAAAACTCGACCTGCGGGGGTAAGACAGCCCCAGAGCATTTCGTTAAGAGAAGACATTCTCACGCAGGCTGAGAAACACCCTGAACCCCGGCCCTACCCATACACAGCGGCACCATAGCCCATGTGAAAATGATCATGACCGGGGCCAGACCTTAGACCTGTGCTTCGGTGTGGAACAAACGAGGGGATCTTTTTAACCCCAGTATGAAATTCGCTTCCACGGGGAGTCGAACCCAGGACTTGAGGAGTGCTACTCAAGCCACCTAACCAACTCAGCTAGAGGCCCTTTTGCATTTTGTGAGATTCTTATTTATTCTATTCAGATAAACTAGGTGTGTATGCTGCAATTAGTTTTTGTTATTTTCTTCAAACCTTATTGTCTGGATTTGGTGAAGTAAAATGAAGAATGCTGAGTCTACTTTGTTCCATAGGCAGCGCATCAAGAGAGATCAACATTTGTATCTTCTTTATTGCCTCTTCTATCGGAATATAACCTTCAGCCTCCTGTTCTTGACGCTCAGTCCATTGTTAGCAATCTGAAGGTATGTGCTGCTGTGATTGGTTGCTTGTTTGGCATTGATTAAATGCCCCCTTTTCTATTAAGTGAGCTTGCCCATGGTGAACTGGGGACCTTGTATATTGTTGTACATGGTAAAATTTACTTTTCTTATTGGGATATGTCATACATGCCGAGAGGAAGCTAAACTACCTTATTAGTGAGGCTTATGCCACATTTACAGGGAGTGCTGAACTATACAATCTTCTAAGATATTTTAGATATATAGTATCATTGCTACAGAAGACATATTATTATAATAGTTTCAAAACAATCAAGTGACAGAAGTAAAAAAATCCCTTGATTATTTTTATTTCTTGCTTGGTTGACCTTTCATTTTTCATCGTGTAGGTTCTGTTTAAGCATTTGCAAGAAAAGCTTATTATTACTGAGGTGAGTCACATTCGTCCTTGTTAATGTGTATTTTGTGAAAGAAGAGCTAGTACAAACCTGCTGCCTGGACATTGGTGTTGTTATGCTTGCCAAGCATTGAGAAAGTTGGATGTTGCAGGAGAAGCTGAAGGAATCACAATACCAGATTGCTCCTTGGCATGCTGAATCTTCAAATAATACAAGTGCTGCTGCACAGTCACCTTCTCATACTCCTGGAAATGCATTGGTTTGTTCGATATGGCACTATGCTTGCTTTTCATCATATATTTCTTGGAATGCATGCATGATTGTAGATTCTAACGTCCATCACATTTCTCAGAGCAAAGCCAACCTTGACATTGTGCCCCAGCAAGCATACTCTCATGTACAGTCTCCAGCTTCTCCTGTTCGAGCTAGGCGTGACTGGGATTTGTTAGGGAATGAAAATCGTCAGGTCATTCGAAGTGAGGTTGCCACAACAAGTGCAGAGCATGATAATGTTGGAAGGACCTCTCCTTCAACCAGGTTGCTGGTGGTTACTTTAAAAATTCAATAGGATATGTTTTTCGCTATTCTTTGCCGTTTCACAATTACAGTTATTTCACTATGTACTTTCCATTTTTGCCGCATGATGAAAATCTTAATAACTTTTCTACAGTATTTTGAAACCATTTCTCCAATTATGATTGTTCTAGCATTATCTAGCACTCTATTACCATTTTATTTTGTTACTATCATTTACTTTCTTGCTCTTTGTTACACGTGACCCTTGTTGGTTTGTGAACTGAAGGCCTTGTTGTTGCATTACTGGTCAGCCTTTTGAAAGTTTTTTTTTTCTACAGCACAGATTCTATTATGTCAAACAAAATAAGAATGTGGGTGCAAACTAGTTATTTAGAAAATTAATGTGCTGCTTTTAAAGTGTTGAGAAGTGTAAAAGTGAAGGCAGAGTTGTCGTAGTGGAAAAGTGAATAGGCCTTGGAGTTTGCTTAAGCCCCATATTTACAAAGAAGCAAAATATTCTTGTTATTGAAATAACTATGGTAATGACCTACCGTTCAAAAGGTTTTTATACCAATGTGTCAACCTCCCCCTGTCCCTCTTTTTTTTTCCCTCCCTTCTGAGCTGTTTTCCTTCTTATGAGTGTGGGTGGTGGTGGCAGTGTACTTTCAAACAGGAACATGAAGAATGAAATTTGGTTGTTTCTCACTGGCTTCTAACGTTCTGCAGCAACCATAACATGAAGGATGTCCCTCAAGGAACTGACCATGATTCCCGTGCTGTTCTATTTAACATTGAATCCAAGGATCAAAACCCATCATTCAAGGACCTTGTTAGGAGTGATGCCTCGGAAAATCTCGAGGGAGCTGAAGCCCAAGTTCCACAAGAAACTTCTGCACAGTGGGATTCTGGAGGCTCACCTAATTTGGCATCTGGTCTTGATGATGCAAATCCACCATACCCTTATCTTCCTACTGTCCTTGAGGAGCCTAGTTCTTCTTTTTCTGAAGGTGTTGCATCTTTAAATCCATGCATTTGCCTACTATATTACCTCAGCTATGATGGTGAACAGCATTTTTATGAATGGGCAGTTGCAGAGGATGATCCGCTGCCAGCCATAGATGGGCTGCGAATCACAGGTGAAGCCTTTCCTGGAAGAGAACTTCAAGCAAGTGGGTACTCCATCCATGGAACCACAAGCTGTAATTTTGAGGTGTGCACTATTGCCTTTGTTATCCACGCGGCTTAAATATTCCACTAAATTCTTCTATATTCATGAATCTTTTCAGTTTTGTGTTTTCATTATAATATGCATTTTTTGCAAATTCTTTTTGTACTCACAGTGGGTGCGCCATTTGGACGATGGATCAGTAAATTTCATAGAAGGTACCTTTTCTTGTAATGCAACAACAACAACAACAACAACAAAGCCTTTAAGTCCCAAACAAGTTGGGGTAGGCTAGAGTTGAAACCCAACAGAAGCAATCAAGGTTCAGGCACATGAATAGCTGTCTTCCAAGCACTCCTATCTAAGGCTAAGTCTTTGGGTATATTCCATCCTTTCAAGTCTCCTTTTATTGCCTCTACCCAAGTCAACTTCGGTCTTCCTCTGCCTCTCTTCACGTTACTATCCTGACTTAGGATTCCACTACGCACCGGTGCATCTGGAGGTCTCCGTTGCACATGTCCAAACCATCTCAACCGGTGTTGGACAAGCTTTTCTTCAATTGGCGCTACCCCTAATCTCTCACGTATATCATCGTTCCGAACTCGATCCCTTCTTGTATGACCGCAAATCCAACGCAACATACGCATTTCCGCGACACTTAGCTGTTGAATATGTCGTCTTTTCGTAGGCCAACATTCTGCACCATACAACATAGCAGGTCTAATCGTCGTCCTATAAAACTTGCCTTTTAGCTTCTGTGGTACCCTTTTGTCACATAGGACACCAGACGCTTGCCGCCACTTCATCCACCCTGCTTTGATTCTATGGCTAACATCTTCATCAATATCCCCGTCCCTCTGTAGCATTGATCCTAAATATCGAAAGGTATCCTTCCTAGGCACTACTTGACCTTCCAAACTAACATCTTCCTCCTCTCGAGTAGTAGTGCCGAAGTCACATCTCATATACTCAGTTTTAGTTCTACTAAGTCTAAAACCTTTGGACTCCAAAGTCTCCCGCCATAACTCCAGTTTCTGATTCACTCCTGTCCGGCTTTCATCAACTAGCACTACATCGTCCGCGAAAAGCATACACCAAGGGATGTCTCCTTGTATGTCCCTTGTGACCTCATCCATCACTAAAGCAAACAAATAAGGGCTCAAAGCTGACCCTTGATGTAGTCCTATCCTAATCGGGAAGTCATCCGTGTCTCCATCACTTGTTCGAACTCTAGTCACAACATTGCTGTACATGTCCTTAATGAGCCCGACGTACTTCGTTGGGACTTTATGTTTGTCCAACGCCCACCACATAACATTTCTTGGTATTTTATCATAAGCCTTCTCCAAGTCAATAAAAACCATGTGTAGGTCCTTCTTCTTCTCCCTATACCGCTCCATAACTTGTCTTATTAAGAAAATGGCTTCCATGGTTGACCTTCCGGGCATGAAACCAAATTGGTTCATAGAGACCCGCGTTATTGCTCTCAAGCGATGCTCGATAACTCTCTCCCATAGCTTCATAGTATGGCTCATCAACTTAATTCCTCGGTAATTTGTACAACTTTGAATATCCCCTTTATTCTTGTAGATCGGTACCAATATACTTCTCCTCCACTCATCAGGCATCTTGTTCGATCGAAAAATATGGTTGAACAGCTTGGTTAACCATACTACAGCTATGTCCCCGAGGCATCTCCACACCTCGATTGGGATACCATCCGGTCCCATCGCCTTACCTCCTTTCATCCTTTTCAACGCCTCTCTGACCTCAGATTCTTGGATTCTCCGCACAAAGCGCCTATTGGTGTCATCAAAAGAGTCATCCAACTGAAAGGTTGTGTCCATATTCTCACAATTGAACAATTTGTCAAAATATTCTTGCCATCGATGTCGGATCTCATCCTCCTTTACCAAGAGATGCTCCCTTTCATCCTTAATGCACTTAACTTGGTTGAAGTCCTGTGTCTTTCTCTCACGAACCCTAGCCATCCTATAAATGTCATTCTCTCCTTCCTTCGTACTCAAATGTTGGTAAAGATCCTCGTACGCTCTACCCTTTGCCACACTTACAGCTCGCTTTGCAGTCTTCTTTGCCACCTTATACTTCTCTATGTTGTCCACACTCCTGTCATGGTACAAGCGTCTATAGCATTCTTTCTTCTCCTTAATAGCCCTTTGGACTTCCTCGTTCCACCACCAAGTATCTTTAGCCTCACGTCCCCTTCCTTTGGTTACTCCACACACCTCTGAGGCTACATTCTGAATGTTGGTTGCCATCTTGTCCCACATATTGTTTATGTCGTCTTCTTCCTTCCAAGAGCCCCCTTTGATAACCCTTTCCCTAAATACCTCTGACGTCTCCCCTTTCAGTTTCCACCACTTTGTTCTTTCAATCTTAGCTTGTTTATCCCTACGGGCACGCATCTGAAAACGAAAATCTGCCACCAAAAGCTTATGTTGAGAAACAACACACTCCCCTGGTATCACCTTGCAATCCAAGCATGCTCGTTTGTCCTTTCTTCTTGCGAGGACAAAGTCAATCTGACTACAGTGTTGTCCGCTACTGAAGGTCACTAGATGAGATTCTCTCTTTCTAAAGAAAGTGTTGGCAAAGGGTATACCATTGAAGCTTTGGAACTCACATTTTCTGTTTGCTGCAGGTGCACGGCAGCCCACCTATTTAGTAACTGCTGATGATGTGGACTCTGTACTAGCAATTGAAGTCCAGCCTCTGGATGACAGAAAAAGAAAGGTATATCTTCACATCAAGTGCTGGCCATTCTTAAATGGCATTATATTCTTAATTTTTCTTGGATTCGATAGTCGATAGCTTGGTCAGTTTTTTTCGTACTTTTATATTAGATTAGATGGTGGGCACCTGTTTGTTGTGTTATTCTAGGCCTCACACTAGTGACTTCTACCGCATAGTGTATGCTGAGAAGCAAATGGCTAAAAGTACTGCCCATTTGTCGATTTTTGAGAACCTGAGAGGCAGTTTTTTGATCTTGTTGAAATTGCAATAACAGGAAGATGGCAAGGGCTGTTTGAATTTATGTTGTATGTTATTTTTTTGTTAGATTAAAGAAATGTTAAAGGATAAAAGTGAGCTAACTCTACTGTTTGGGAAAAACATATGCAGATGTGGTTTAGGTTAGAATTCATACCACGGCTCATTAGTTATATGCTGGTAGGGTGCTAACACATAGTTCATGGTTTGAAAACTTTACATTAGACGGTTATTACTGAGTTGGGTGATGGAACCTCTTGCAACAACAACAACAACAAAGCCTTTAAGTCCCAAACAAGTTAGGGTAGGCTAGAGTTGAAACCCAGCAGAAGCCATCAAGGTTCAGGCACGTGAATAGCTGTTTTCGAAACACTCCTATCTAAGGCTAAGTCTTTGGGTATATTCCATCCTTATGATGGAACCTCTTGATTTATCTAAAATTTTTTCTCTTGTTGTAGGGGGAGATTGTGAAGGTTTATGCTAATGATCAAAGAAAAATTACATGTGGTGAGTTTTCTAAGAGCGTTTGTTCTTTAAGTAGTGGACACAATCTTTTTCTTTTCTTTCATTTGCACCTTGTATGTTTTAAAAAATGATTGGGTATCTGAGCTCCATTTCTTCTTGAGCTGTCAGTATGAGAGAAGAACCATGTCATGGTGTAGAAGGGTTTCTTTTGGCTTATTAGATATGTCTCAGTATCTGAGTAACTCTTATTTGTGCAGATCCTGAAACCAAGGAACATATTAAGAAAATTCTCTCTATGGGACATGTGTCTTATGAAGTTCTATTACCTGTATGTCCTCTATTCTTCTCAAATGGTCTTCCAAGAGCACTCTCTCTACACCTTTCCATTGTCATAAAACCCTGTGAACATCAAACTATTCTGCAGGTTAGATTTTTAGATATGTGGGAACCAGCTGTCTTGGCAATAAAGAGGGAAGGTTACAGTGTTAAGTGTAATGGACAGCGTGGTGTCGTCGTTACAGAGAAATTCCAGCAAGCGATGACCGTATGGTTTCCAAAATCATTGTCCTTAAAATCACTCTGTTTGTGTGATGCTTCATCTTTTTTTTTTTGAAAAAAATGTCTTGGGATTTGTAACCATCTTTTTTTTTTCAGTGGTCTCAATGTTCAGAGCATTTGGAACTCTGAATAACCAATGTGTATGAATATATGGTCCTGTGTTTCGTATTTATTTATGTGATAAAAATGTTTGTTTTCTTTGTAGCCTAAGTTGTATAAATTTTATCTTGTTTGCTATTTTATACTTGGTCATATAGAATTGCGTGAAACTTAAACTATGGAAAAAAATATCGTCGTTTGGTTGTTTTCATGTGTATCCCTGAAATGAAGCCGTGGCGTTAGCACGGGCACTATACTAGTATAAATTAGTTGCATGAAATTGTACCAGATATGTCATCTCAATCTTCCATCATGGTGAACTTAGTATGTTTAGCAATATCTTATACTGAAAAGGTGGCTGTAGGTGCATCCCTCTTTGTAGAGAAATGTAAGGTTCATCTTGGAGACCACACACAGAAGCTACATTTTGTTGTGAAAGGAAATAGTATTAGTTAGTTTTTCTTTGGTTTGGCCATGTCCAAAGGAGACCTCCAGAGGCACCAGTGTATTGTGGAGTCCTAAGCCAAGCTAATAATATGAGGGGTAGAGGAAGACCGAAATTGACGTGGGGGGAGGCAATAAAAAGAGATTTGAAAGCTTGGGATATATCTAGAGATCTATGTTTGAATAGGAGTGCTTGGAAAACAGCTATTGAAGTGCCTGAACCGTGACTTAGGGCTCTGGGTGGGTTTCAACTCTAGCCTACCCCAACTTGTTTGGGACTGAAAGGTTATGTTGTTGTTGTTGAAGTTTTTCTTTATGCTTTCAGTATTTCAGGTTCTGGGTTCTCCAGGGTTTCATTCCTTTTTTTGTATGTATAGTGATCTAGAACTTATCTTGTACAATCTTTGCAGATCAATATCCCATTTGGGCGTCCTACTGAGTTCTCAATTGTGTCCACTGATGGTGCTGAGTACAATTTAAAGCCTGCAGAAAATGCCCCGTGAGTTTCATGCTAACCACTGTGACTATTTGTTGTGGTAGTAGTATATTGCAATTGTCTTCTGAAGTTTTGATGCGTCAAGTTACAACTGAAAGCATGTCAGAATCCATTCGTGTGGCTTCCCCTGATCTCTAGTTTTTCCACAACTCGAATCCAGCTACAGTGTGCTCCTAGTAGTCAATTGCTTCTGTGCTTGGTTGACTGCATGACATCTGTTATTATTGTTACGCTTGCATTTGTGGCAGTTATTTTAGAGTGATGGCCTAGGCCATAAAAATGGCAGAACACAGAGATGCTAACTGTTTTTTTAATATAAAAAAAATCCAGATCACGAGATGCCATTGTTCTAATACTAAGGCTATTCAGAATGAAGGTACAGTTGCATTTCTCACTGATTTTTTAGGCTTAGATGTTTATTTGTAATGCGTCGATGATGAGTCAGGAATTTCTGTGATTGCAGGCTGTTGAGAAGAGTAAGGGAAGAAGAAAGGGCATCTTCTTCAAGTAGTTTGTAGTAGTATTAGGTAGTGGCATGGCAGGTTGACTGTATCTATTACCTACTATGTTTTTGCGGTTCATGTATGTAGAAGGAAAGAGTGAGTTGTCTCCATGCTTCTGTGTGCTAGTATCTGTAAAGTTCCGATTCGATTCGATTAGATTCAATTGGTACTGTACCCAGTTTTTTTTAATTGTTTGTTTGTTTTCTTGTAAAGAGGGATGAATTCATTTTTCAATCTTATGTATGCATCCCGTTTCATTGGCCTGACGTAACTTACTGCCTCCTTGCCAGTTGCATACACAGCTTAGGCAGCCTAACCTTTTGTGTTGGTTCGTTTGGTCAGATTGTAGATTTGACGGGTCTTGTGCTGCCGTAAAGCAGAAGCAATTCAGATAGATTACCCCAGCTAAATTGGTGGGTGCCCCACGACACAAAGCGCAGAGTGGCAATTCATCATTGTGTCTAGCTGAGTGCATCCATCCAATGATCCCAATCACTCACCCTCTACCTCTAGCTAAGGAGGTTGCAATTCATATCTCTCTCGCTCTTTTTAGTCACGGTACATGTAGATGCTTGTAACAATGTACGCAGACTTGTGTTTATAAGACCACTTCTGAAAGACTAAATCATGTTAAAGCTTGACTTTGTGGGAGGAAATCTGTCAAATTTATTCCGGTGAGCTTCAATCTCTTTTATCTAGCGAGGTTAGGGTTTTGAGATGACCTTTCTCTAGCCAGGGATTGTTTGGTTCCACGCATGCCGAGGTGTCGCCTCACCAAAAAAAAAAAAAAAACTTTAGCAATGTTGGCTAATTGGACCAGGCATTTGGTCAGGTACCAATCTTTGGTAAGATTTTTCTCACTGAAGAAGCTCCAGTTCACTTCCTTACCAAAGCCTGGTAAATCCAATGCATCACAATACTAAAATACTAAATTGGAGCATCTCTGAGAGTATTTCTAAAATGTCATTTTTATATTTTTGTACGTTTAGAAAAAAAATAAAACAAAAAATTTTAGTTAGAAGAAAGGAGGGCAGAACATAGAGGCTTCATAAATTTACATTCCGCTGATGGCAGGCAAGTGAGGAAAATATTGGTCTTTTTTGTGAGTTGAGTTGTTTATGTGAATCGCTATGAGAGTGCAGTGAACTATTTTTGAAGTTAGAGATGCTATGTGTCATATAATATTGGCTCACAGGGAATTCTCTCATATTAGAGATGCTATGTGTCATATAATGTATTTGATGCAAAATGTAAATATTATATTTGTTTTACCATTATAAAATTTTCATTTTTAATCTAATAGGACTAAACTACCTATTACAAAGAGTTCAGCCAAGTTGTAATTACATGACAAACATCTGGTGGGAGACAACAGAAGTGAAGCTTAACTTCACTTATAAAGCGTTGTTTCCAAGCCGCAGGAGAAGGAGCCCGGTTGTTAAAGATATAGTCATTCCGCTCTTTTTTTTAATTATAAAAAATCAAATTTTTGGCAACAAAAATCCTAAAGCAAGATACATACATTTTAGGAAATGGCTGGTCATCCATTTTGTAAAACTTGTTTGGCAGGTGTATGGAATGGAAGTAGAGTGGGGAGGAGGCACGGTGGTCGAATCCAACACAGGCGGCTGGCTGAAAAAGCGGCTGATGCTGATGCTGATGTTTATTTATTATGAGAGAAAAACATTATTAGGGGGTGTTTGGTTGCCCCTCCTAAATTTTAGTCGCTGTCTCATCGGATGTTTGGACACATGCATAGAGTATTAAATATAGACTAATTACGAAACTAATTACATAGTTTGCGACTAATTTGCGAGACGAATCTGTTGAGCCTAATTAGGCCATGATTTGACAATGTTTTGCTACAGTAAACATATGCTAATGATGGATTAATTACTGCTTAAAAAATTCGTCTAGTGGAATACTGACGGATTATGTAATTTATTTTTTTTATTAGTATCCGAACATCTCATATAATATTCTCCTAACACATCTCCTAAATTTTAATAGCTAGATCCAAACACCCGATTATTTCACTGAAACGGGCACAAACGCTGGCAAACCCCACAGGGCCACAGGCAAGAGCAGAGCAGAGCAGGTCACAGCACAGCACAGCACGGGGGGCACGGCAGTGAAGCAGTGGTCCAAGTCCAACGACCGGACGGCCCCCGGCGGCACCCAGTGGAAGCGGAAGGGGGAATCATCGTCCACTCCCAACTCCTCCCCACTGACCGCTGGCTGCTCTGCTGCCGCCACTTCTACGCTCCTCCAATCTCTCTTTCTCCTTCCCTTGGATTCGTTTCAGCTCCTGAGACTGAAATTGGATGCTGGCAGTGGCAGGATCAGCCGAGCCGAGCCGTGCTCCCCTGAGTTCCATTTCCGCCATGAGATGAATTGGAGGAGCAACCGTCCTCCCCAGATTCCTCGATCCTCGTCTTCCTCTCTCTATGCTTGGCTTGCCTTTGCTTCAACTTGCACACCATTCATTTCGATTTCTTTGGTGGCGTCCGGCGTCCGCAAGTCACAAGTCAAGTCCGCCTCCCGTCCCTCCTCTGTCCCTCGTCAAAGCAACTAAGCAAGCAAGCAAGCAAAAGTGGTGCGGTGCCATCAGAGTAAGCAAGCTCCCATTTTTCCTTCCTTCCTATTCCTATACTAGTAGTAGCAGCATCCATCGTATTGCCATGTCCGGCGACACCGCCGCCACGACGGGGACAGGCACCACCAAGTCCAACCACCACCTCTCCCTCTCAAGAGCCTGATTGGTTCATGGCCTCCGCCCCCACCACTGCCGGGGCCGCCTCTTCTCCGTCACCGGCGTCCTCGCGGCCCACTGCCACACCGGCCGACACCGCTGCGACGCCACCGGCCGCGCCCCCGCCCCTCACCTCTCCCCCACCCGCCGCTCCTCCACCCTCCTCCCACTCCCACTTGCAGCCGCCTGGGCCTCCTCGACATACGGCTCCTCCTCCTCCAAGGCCACCGCTGCTCTCGCCCCCTCCAACGTCCCCGACGCCGTCTGCCGCTCCGACGCGCTCGCTCTCTCCGCCAGCGTCCCCGGCCCCTGCATCACCTCCTTCCAACTCTCCTCCGCCATCAGCACCACCACCGACTAGACACAGGACATTGCCTACGCCTGCCATTGCAGTTGACCCGGCCCACTCCGGCGCCGTCAAGAACCCAAGTTCGAACAAGTCGTCCAGCCCAGGTGCGCCGTCCAGGAGCCCAGCTCCTTTTGGCGGCCTTGGTAATGGTGTTGTCATAGCCATCGCTGCTGGGGTGGTCGCCCTGCTTGTACTTAGCCTCCTAGTCACAGCAGTTTGGTTCAACAACAAGCGCAAGAGGAAGCAAATGAATGGTTACAGAGCTGGTTTCATGTCCCCTACCTCGCCTTTTTCTTCGCAGCAACCTTCGGGTATTTTGTTTCTCACTTCTCCTATATATATATATATATATATATATATATATATATATCATGTCATTGTTGTTCATGCAAGATGCAATTTTGTCATTGTTTGACTGTAGGAAAAAAATATGAATTATCTTTTGGAGTTGTCCTTTTAATTGTACTAGCTGATTGTGTAAGATTGTTGCCTGAAAATTTTCTGCATTTAGCTTAATACAGTATGCAGCTCTTCCGAATAGCTAGCAACACGGCCACTGATACCAATCTTCCCGCTTCCTTCAGGTGAATCTGCAAATGTAGGATCGTCAGTTGATCCTTCTGTCCATACCAAGTATAGCGCCGGGAGCCCCAGGCTGAAACAATGCTTGTCGGATATCAGCATGGGCAACTCCAGGTTCTTCTCATATGACGAGCTGTATCAGATTACTGATGGTTTCTCAGCTCAGAGGCTGCTAGGGGAAGGAGGCTTTGGGTCGGTGTACAAGGGCCGCCTGCCAGATGGTAAACATGTCGCCATTAAACGACTAAAGGATGGTGGCGGACAAGGGGAACGCGAGTTCCAGGCTGAAGTCGAGATAATTAGCCGTGTGCATCACCGTCATTTGGTTTCCCTTGTGGGATACTGCATTTTCAATGACCAAAGGTTACTTGTATATGACTTTGTTCCTAATAACACGCTGCATTATCATCTTCACGGTATGTTAGAGCCTCTTTCTAATCTTTTACAAGAGCATTCCCATCTTCTGCCAGTAAAAAACTGAATTGAACTGCAATCGCAGGACACGGAATGCCTGTGTTAGAGTGGTCCATGCGAGTTAAAATTGCTGCAGGTGCTGCTCGTGGAATTGCTTATCTACACGAAGATTGTAGTGTTCCTTCCTACTTCTCGTTTTCTTTGCAATGTTCATTTACATCTATTTTGTGTGTTAATTGTTAAACACTTTCCTTTGTATCCATTTGCAGGCCATCTGAGGATAATTCATCGAGACATCAAGTCCTCAAACATTTTGTTGGATAACAATTTTGAGGCAAAGGTAACTACATTCACTAAATGAGCCTAAGTGTTTCTCACAATATACCTAGCAATTTGTATTGGTTTTCTGATTGGATGCCATCCACGAATTGTAGGTTGCTGATTTTGGTCTTGCGAGGTTGGCTTTGGATGCTGTAACCCATGTAACAACCCGTGTTATGGGAACATTTGGGTGGGTCAAGTGCTGTCATATCTCAGAAAGTTCATCAATATATGACATAACCATACAGAATTCATGGCTGGATTTTTTTCTTTTCCAGGTACATGGCTCCGGAGTATGCCTCAAGTGGCAAACTGACTGACAGATCAGATGTATTCTCTTTTGGTGTAGTTTTGTTAGAGCTTATTACCGGTCAAAAACCTGTTGATGCATCGAGACCACTAGGTGACGAGAGCCTCGTCGAGTGGGTGAGTTTTATCAAAGAGCTTATATTTGCTTAAAGCCTGGTGATGTTCCTAGAGCACCTTTGTTGACTATGATTTTTGGGAGTTTCTTTTATTGGGTAGCATAAGCTTTGTTCCCAGCAAGTGTTTGTTGGCACCGTATATTCAATTTTGGATTGCAGTATACTCGTATATACATGAACTGATGTCACGGTAGGCATATGTCTTGAGGGAGGATAGAGAATTGCTCATGATGCCTGTAACGGCATAAGTAGCTAGAACTTGTCAATGTTGAAGAACTACTGCACCATGAATATGTTGTATGCCTGAGAACTTGTTGGTTGACTTCCTTTTCCCAATTATTTTCAGTCTAGGCCATTGCTTTCTCGAGCCCTGGATACAGGCGATTTGGGAGGGTTGGTTGACCCCAGGCTTGAGATGAATTTGAATGAGGTGGAGATGTTCCACATGATCGAGGCTGCTGCAGCCTGCATTCGGCACTCGGCATCAAGGAGGCCCAGAATGAGCCAGGTACTTAAAAGTAAAAGCAAGCAGTCTTGTGGTTTTGGCGTTGGTCCCTAGTTCATTGTTCATTCATGAAGCCGAATTGAAGATGACATTTGCGTTGTTTCAAACTCAAATTCAGGTGGTGCGAGTTCTTGAGAGCTCAGCGGACATTGACCTAACAAATGGCGTTCAGCCTGGGCAAAGCCAGCTCTTCAACGTGGCCAACACGGCGGAGATAAGGATGTTCCGGCGGATGGTGGCCGGTGCGCAAGATGACGACAGCTCCGACTTGACACAATACGATTGGAGCAGAGGTAGTGACGCCGCCCCGAGTTCCAGGATCCTTGTAAGTTGTAACGATGGCCTTGTTGCTTTCTGACTCTGCCTGTAGAGACTTGTGTTGGTTAATCGATTAGGGAATTTAGTTCAGGTGGCTGTATCGAGTGAAAGTTGGTTCCCTGACCGGCCGGCCTTATTCTTTAGGAGAAATCAAAGTGATGTGTTGTGTGTAGAGAAGATTTCACTGGTGGCGTAGTGTTTGTTTTTTTCTTTTTTTTTCTTTCTCTGTATGAAGGAAGAAGAGGTTGGCAGTTCATGCAGATTTTTTAGACAGTCAAGGTCAAGGACATGGCAATTGAAGCATTGTTGAATGAGACGTGACAGGCAGGCATCTTTCAGCCTGTCTGTTTCTGTAGCCAAAGACACGGAAATGAATTGTTCAACCTCCTGACATTTTAGTCTCTTTCTCGAGTCAGTCTGAACCAACAATTCTTCCGTTCCGTTGATGGCGCCGCGGTTGCCGTCCCAACTCGCCTAACTAATGATAAGGATGACGATTAGATTATGGTCGGTGAAATGAATGTTCTTCTTCTTTCTTTCCTGGTCGTCTTCTAGATACTAGAATAGCAGCAGGGCAAAACTGACAGGGATAGCTCAGGAAACACGGAAAATGCCCTTTGAATTCAGGCCCCACTCCCCCCAAAGAGCAGACATCAGTTTTGACCGTGTGCATCAGGAAAGGACGACGAAATGTTTAGTTCTTCATCATCATCATGATGACAGTCAGGTCAATTTAGGAAGCGCAACCGGCTTTCCTTTCCACCGTGTCCATTCGTTTCAGTTGCCACGTGATTCATGTGATCTGTTCCACTTCATTATCGGCCATGATTCATGTTGGTACATTTCAGTTGCCTCGTGATTTATGTAAAGTTGGGTTCATACCGTTGCGATGCACAAAATAACTGAGAGCCTAAAAAACTAACTTATTTGGATCCTTGGAATCTATGAAAAAGATGACTCGGAGAATCTAAAAGAAATGACAAATTTTGGTCACAGACATAGTAGAAATCTAGTATTTGCTAATACACACCGCTAATCAGAAATTTTGTCTGGTACCATTACAAAAGCGTGTATCTTTGCCACAAGACACCATACTGATTATTTTATTAATTTCTTGTATATGTGGAGATAGAAGGTGGAAGAAAAGACCCTCTTGGGGAATGACCACGAGCCGCGGAGACCATAGAGTCTGGAGACAGCGGAGACTAACAAGCAAGCCGGTTTTTCGTGTGATGTGCAGGAAAGTTATAAGAAGGCCTCCGCACTGATGGCCGCATGAGACGAAGGCCGGAGGTCGTCCAGGCAAAGGCGAGCGAAGGTCGCCCTGACGAAGGCGGGCGGAGGTCGCTTGGCGAAGGCGGAGGCCAGCGGTACCACGAGCAGAAGGCCGCTTGGCAAAGGCGGAGGCCGCAGTGCCATGGGCGGAGGCGGAAGCTGGCTCCACCACAGCAGGAGGGTTCACGGCGTGGAGGTGACCTCGGGCCAGGAATGGGCTTCCCTTTGGGCCAACAATTTAGGCCCAAGGAGACAAGGCGGTGCAAAAAAGGGAAGGTCCAGTTTGCCCCTGGCCACCTGCACTAACAAGAGAGATGTTCAGAGAATGTACCGTAGTAGTTGTAGGACAAAGATGTAAAAGGAAAAAAGTAGTGAATAGCGCCCTATAAAAGGGGAGAGCGGTAAGCTTGTTTGGGAGGTTGGTGATGTGCATTTATGAAACCCTTATTGTGCCAGGACCCACCTACCTCTTTCTCTACCTTCGCCTAGGGCATTCGATCGGGCGAAGGCTCCCTCCATACCACATGCTGGGAATCACTACTTTCCAACATTGGCACCCACCGCGTGTTGGCCAGCAAAACCCACGATGCCGAGAAAAAGAGCAGCCCCCACCAGAACACCCTGCAGAGCCTTCGACAAGGGGACGGCCTAGGCGTAATACTCGCAGCACTTACTGCCAGTGCCCCAGAAGACCAGGTTGTGGAAGAACCCACGGTCGAAGCTCAGCCTCCGGTAGCCGAAGATCAACAAACCTCAGATCCCACCCCAGAGCAGGTACTCCAACAATTGCAAGCCCAGCTGCAGAGTACACAACAAGAAAGAGATAGGCTGGCAGCAACCTTCGCCGCAAATCAGAGGGCAGCACATACATCATTATAGGCAGCAGAGATTAGGCAACAGTTGGCTGTCTTGCAGGCAGAGATTCAGAGTATGCAGCCAAGCCAGCCCTAGTCTAACATTTCCAATCAGCTCCAGTAAGCAGACCAAAGCCAACCTAACCCTTCGCCAAGTATGGCCGCCCAGCCAACCTTCAGCACACCATTCAACTCGCCACCATCCCATAGAGCTATAGATTCAAAATCCCCACTCTCTGAGGGAATCCAAACCTCACCTTGACCACCATCTTACTGTTTACACCGAAATTTGGGAAGGAGAACGCGGGAACTCGAAGCTTCCAAGATCATGTCAATCGAGGAATCGATTGCATAAGGATCGATATCAGTTGATTCAGATGCACCGGAATCGGCTCTCTTCGAATGACATCAGCAGATAACGACTATGAGCTATGGTTGGCATCGGGGAAAAATATGTCGGACTCTACAAAAAGAGAAAGATTAGGGTCCAAGTTATCTTAAATTAGGAATGTTTTATTCTATATCAAAGATTATAATGAGTCATACTTGAGTAGGATTCATGCTTAGTCTCCGGGTATAAATATTAGACCCCGGCTATTGGAAAAGGATATCCAATAAATCAATAAAAGTTACTTTCTTTTTTAGCTCCGTACCAACCCTTAGGAGTAGGAGTAGAGTAGAATCCGGCGAGTTCTTCAACAAGCAGGGCTGCATCGGTCCGGCCGACCTCCGGCTTGTCTGTAAATACCGTCATGGCTTATACTTTGGTTTGTACAGCTACATTGATCCGGTCGACCTCCACTGCGAGCTCTAGTATAAGCTAGTTATCGACTCTTATCTAGTTCAAGTACGGCTGCATCGATCCGGTCGAGCTCCACTGCTCGAATTAGATTAAGGTCAAGTTATCGGCTCTACCTAAGGGTGGCGTCTTTCGGGTAGATTCATTAAGTTACTAATCTTGCTGATGCTCTTATTGTTATTAGTTTTTCAGCAACATCAACCTACCCGATCGAGATCGATCTAGATCGGCATCATATCCTTTTAATCCCTCGTTTATATTGCAATGGTTCTTACTTCAAACGATGGATTACGTTTTATTGGCTGTTCTACTTCGATCTTGATTGTGCATAGTACGCGGTCAAGTCATGTCTAATCTTGAGGAGGTTTATTAGCTAGTTGAATCTGGTCTATAGCCCACTATCACGGCTGCATCGATCCGGTCGACCCCCACTGTTAGTACTCTAGATCAGAGGATGCTAGCTGGTAGGTTTGCTTTCGACCAGGCGTGACCCTAGCTGTTTGCTATGCCTGCATTGGCTAAATAGCCGATCGCCCGTATTTCAATGTTCATAGTGTGTTTTCATGATCCTGTTAAATATGAGTAGATCCGTTTTCTTTAAGGATAGAATCTGTTATCTTTATTATGACTGCATCGATCCGGTCAAACCCCACTGTTAAAGATGATATGTTAGATTTGAG
Source organism: Miscanthus floridulus (assembly GCF_019320115.1). Lineage (NCBI taxonomy): Eukaryota > Viridiplantae > Streptophyta > Magnoliopsida > Poales > Poaceae > Miscanthus > Miscanthus floridulus. The sequence continues at coordinate 32,697 of NW_027097182.1, read as the reverse complement.
GAGTTGATAGGTCTGCTCGTGTTGAATAGTCTATTGTTTACATGCTATGATCATTTTTCTACCTGAATCGGCTCTTTTAGCCGATTCGTCTACGCTTTCACAGATATGACACTGCTCTCATGAACCTGTTGAAGTATAGTCGATTCTATGAATTCTCTGGATTTAGTTTGTTGTTATCATCATAGCTGCATCGATCCTAGTCGAACCTCACTGTTGATGGTAATGGATTAGGTCTAGATGGTTTGTGGGTCTGTCCTGTATCAAGCAGTTGATTGTGTGTGTGGCATATCCCTTTTTTACTAAATTCATTGGCTTTGCACTACGTATTGATCGAATCTGATTTAGCCAATGATGCATCTCTGACACATACATGTTAATAGCTCAAGGGAAAGAATCATTAAAATTGGGCACATCGCAATGGTCATTATAAAATCAATCACAACCCGCGAGTGCTACAGTTCTTAATAGCCAGTTTTTCTTCTCGTATCGGTTATTTGATTCAATTTTTCCCGTCTGGCTGTCAGACCATTGGATCACCAAGCACTCACCAGCGTTGCCAATCACCACTAACGTTGTCCGACCATACACTATGCCTAGAGGTAAAAATAATGATGGCTCGTGATCGGCATCACTAGTGCATGCTCGGCAACATTAGTGAGTGGTCGAATATCTCCGTGATCCAGCGGGCTAACACTGGCTGCTCCCGGAGCGGCACACTTGGAACTGTCTGGACAAAAACTAGCATGTTCTACCTTAAATTACTGATAAACTTTCTCTTCTTATCAATTGCAGGTCAAATTGACTGGCACGCCTCGGGAGGAGTTCGCAGGGTCGACTGGTCCTGCGTTGAAGCCAAGCAGATCTCCAGCCTTGCTCCGTCAAGTAGATCGTTCCAGCTTGCTGTGTGTCGACGTATTTTCGTATTGACATATGTTTTGGTATGCCCAGTGGGACCACCACAATCGTCATGGTGGCTTACAACAACAATGATATCCTTATGGTGCCTTATGAAGACCTACCTGATGGAGATAAAGATGTCATCAGCAAAGCTATAGAAGAATTTTAGAACAAGTGTTTGTTGTCCTACACCAAGACATGGGACAATAAAATTGTTCAGAAATATCCACTACCAAAAGTTCTATTGCATGGGCAGACAGATGTAGATGAAGCTGAAGACAGACGTTTCTTCGTAGAGGCTATAAACAAATCTATTCATGATGCCATGTCGAATCATAATGAAGTTTTCTTGAACACATTCCACAACACCATGAAAGAGGTGTTTCATGGGTTTCCAGTTGATCAGGTTGGGCCTGGCTTATTACAACATTCCACATCTGTCGACTCAGGAGACTAATCAAGCCAGTACTAGCCATCAAGAAGCAGCACCAGCTAGTAATGATGATGTCCTAGGTAGTTCAGAGCTCATCTGAACAAGTTCAAGGTGCTACTAATAATCAGATACAATATAATCCTAGATTGTCAGTGCAGCATATGCAATAGCCGACGGGGCAAGGTTAGAACCAGATAGTTAATTTTGGCACATCATGCCAAATACCATCGTCGTCTCAAAAGATAGCATCGTCAGTTCAAAGGATTCATAGATATATAGATCTTAACGTCTATAGCCAGAGACTTCAAGCAGCAAACCAGCAAAGGACCCAATAGATAGAGATTCCGCTAAGGATATCATTATGGCATAGATTACAACACCCTTCACATGATTCCAAATTCGGGGTATCAAGGTACCCGAAATTTCAATCCACAGATGGGTCAGCAACTGCAGAGAAATCCAAATTCAAATGCTGATGAGTTGTTGCTCAGAGTGACCGAGATGATAAAGAATCAGTTCGGTTTGAAGCTAAAATGGTAGACCTTTTCGTACAAACGCTCATATCTAGAGTGGTATGATTTGGTCGCTCTTCCTGCAAATTACAGGCTCTCGGAGTTTGCTAAGTTTACTGGCCAAGATAGCACAAGCACAACAGAACATGTCAGTCGGTATCTTACACAGTTGGGTAAAGCATCCATTGAAGAGGCCCATCGAGTTCGTTTCTTCTCCTTGTCTCTAGTCAGGGCCAGCCTTCACTTAGTTTTCATCACTGCGAGTTAACTCCATTGCCAATTGGGTTGACCTAGAGAAAAAGTTTCATACGTATTTTTATACTGGGATAGAAGAAAAGAAAATTACCGATTTAATGACTGAAAGGATCAAGATGCCCAAGAGGGGGGGGGGGTGAATTGGGCTAATTCTAAATTCTCTTGCAATAATCAAATCCTACGGATGGCCCAATTAACCCCTTGTGCCTAGAAACGTGTTTCTACCAAACTAATACACAATGGACTTGCAACCTATGTTCCAAACTTACTCTAGCATGCAATTCTATGGATGTAAAACAAGTATTGAATTGCTCAAAGTAAATACTCAAAGTGAATGCTCAAAGTAAATAGAGAGAGAAAGGAACAGCGGTGATGTTTTGCCGAGGTATTCGGAGAGTCGCCACTTCCCACTAGTCCTCATTGGAGCACCCGTGTAAGGGTGTAGCTCCCCCTTGATCCGTGCAAGGATCAAGTGCTCTCTACGGGTTGATTCTTCGACACTCCGTCGTGGCGAATCACCCAAAGCCGCTCACAACTTGAGTTGGGTCACCCACAAGCTCCACCGGGTGATCACCGAGCTCCCAATCACCACCAAGCCGTCTAGGTGATGGTGATCACCAAGAGTAACAAGCACAAACTCTCACTTGACCACACGAAGACTAATGAGAAGATGGATGCACACTTTGCTACTCTTGATTTACTAATGAGGCTACTCTCTTGGATTCTCAAATCTCAATCACCTCACTAGGACCTTGCTCTTCTTGGACACTCACAAACTGTGTTTCTCAGCTGTTGGAATGAGCAAAAGTAACTCCACACACGAGTGGAGCTTCTATTTATAAGATAGCCTGAAAAACGAACCGTTATGAGCTTCTGCGGGGTGACCGGACGCTCCGGTCATGTTGACCGGATGCTCCGGTCAGTTCAACCCGTGAACCAGTGAAACTGTATTGACCGGACGCTGGCAGGGTCCGGTCACCATTGACTGGACGCGTCCGATCGCATGAAACCCTCACTGAATGCTTACTGGACTCGACCGGATGCTGAACCCTCAAGGTCCGGTCAGTACTGACCGGACGCGTCCGGTCACAGATTCCCTTCTCAGGAACCTTACTGGAGTCGACCGGACGCTGCCTCTTAGCGTCCGGTCACTTGACCTCTCTAGCATCCAGTCACACCGAACACTGTCTGCTGATCAAATGAACTATCCGGACCCTACGGCCAGCGTCCGGTCGCACCGGGGCCAGCATCCAGTCAGCATTTGACCCTCCATTCACTTCCAACTCTCGAACATATGTGAATGAAGTTTGCTCCAAAGGATCTTAGGCATTCATAGGAGCTACCTAGAGCTAGTTTTAACAAGTGTGCACCACACCTAACTCACTAGACTCAACTAGGTCAAGCTACCTATTCATACCCCCCTTTATAGTACGGCCAAAGGAAAAAACGAAGTCCTAAACTACTCTAAGTATCTCTCCAACTCCAATCGACACTTAGAACTAGTCATCCTTAACCTTGTCGTCCATCCTTTGAAAACCGAAACGATTTCCATCGTAGGGGCATGACCATCTCGATTGCCCAATCGATCTCCATTACCATGACCTAACTTAATTGCCTCTGCAAAACACATATTAGTCATAGTAATATTGTATTGACATTAATCACCGAAATCCAACTAGGGGCCTAGATGCTTTCAATCTCCCCCTTTTTGGTGATTGATGACAATACTACCTCGAGTATGTAAAAGAGTGAGGTTTTTGATGGGCTTGGTTCATATAAGCTTTTGTCAATAAGAACAAAAGTGTTAGGCAAGCTTATATGACCCAAGCCAACACAATGTACTCAAAGGATATGAATTAAGCAAGAGTACAAGTAACAAAACTCATTTGCCTCGAAGTGTAAACGCGGAAGCAAAAGCAAATGAGCATAACACAAGTGATATGACATATAAATAATTCAAAGTAGAAAGCTCACATGTCATATATCACAAACACTTAGATAGCACTATCACATAGATATAATAAAATGCATGAAAGTAACACACGAAAGCATGATAGTAATAGTGTATCACACAAATAGAAACTCCAAATGTATATAATAAGCTACTACTAGATAATGAGCTCCCCCTAAAACTCGCTCCCCCTGAGTCTACATACTCGAACCCTCTCCCCCTTTGGCGTCAAACACCAAAACCTAAGGATCGGTCGGCGAGGCTACAGCGGACGAGCCGGGCGCTGAAGTACGTGGAGCAAGATGGAACTGGGCACCGTCATCATCTAACCCTGAGCTCTGAACTGACTGACCCTCTATAGTAGGATGTGACGCTGAAGCGATCTAGGTCTGAGCTGGGGCAGGTGCTGCCTGTGATGCTGCAAGGATGTCTGTCGTAGGATCTGACGAGGCGACAGACAAGGGGAGCCTCTGAGTAGTCATGATAGCTGGAGCTGCTGTAGAGGGACCAGTGGTATGCATATGAGGAGGTGTAGGCATGCTGGTCAACTCGCTGAAGGATGCTCCAAGACTCCTGGAGACTAACATGTCAGGCATAAAGAGCGAGGGTGATTGCTCTAGTGTGAAGCCCGTCTGAAGAGGCGTGAACTGTGGGGCAACCACTGGTGAGGACAACCACTGGGACACCTGAACTGTAGGTGAAGCAAAAGGAGCTGGAGGCTATCCCTGACTCTGAAGCCCGCTGGGCTGTACTGCTAGAGTCGTCGAAGTGGTGGCAGGCGGAGCAAGCTAGGGCAAAAGCTGTGGCTGTGGGGCCCCAAGTGCTATGATGACATGCTGCATAAACCCCATGAGCTGCTGCTGCATAAGTAGCTGCTGGTGCTGAAGGAGCTGCTGCTGCCGTTGGAACTTGTCCTGACGAGCCTAAAACTGTGCAAAGTTGGTAGCTGTCTCCTATGCATGTCATGCCTGCTCCCGCTACATCTGCTCAAGAATGGTAATCAATGCGGGGTCTATCTGCGGTGCAGGTGGTGCTGAGCTAGAACTGCCGGCCTCTGCATCATGTCTGTGTGGAGGCATCTGAGGTATCGACTAATAGTCATCATCCAAGCTATCACTGGACTCAGTCATCCCCTGCTGTGCCTCAAGCTCCTCCTCCTCTATAGCGGCTATGCCTCTGATGATCTTATCCTGCTAAGCTGCTGACTCTGGAACATTTGGACGACGGCTGGGCTGAGCAGGTGCCTGTGGAGTGTTGTGCCTGATCCTCCGTGCCATGTTATACGCTGGAAACTCTGTGGTGGCAGCCCTATACTCGGTAGCTATCTCTAGGGTCCTGACTTGCACACACTTAAGCATCAGGAAAGTGATCCAATGAGCATACGGAAGCTGCCTGTGACCCTTGAAGCCCTCAGCAATAGTATCCTCCATCTCTGGGAAGCAGTGTCCCAAATGTCGAACACGGTCTGCTACATCAGGGCGTTGAGGAGCCAGAGCTGTAAGCGAGTCAGACCCTCCCTGTATCCCAACCTGGGAAGCAGTGTCCTCCTGATAATGGCCTCTAGCACTCTCGCTGTAGGAGTTAAGTCACTAGGGTTCCTGCTCGACCCCTCACCAAACGGCTCCTTGAAGCAGTGTCGCACTAGATCTATCGGGGGCACCATCCTTCCATGAGGATGCCTGGGAGGCTCCTGCTGTCCATAGCATACCTCATGCAACTTGACAAGCTGATCCTGTAGCCTCAGTATCTCCCAGGCACTGAAGCTCATCACCCGGTAATCTCTGCCGTTGAATGCAAAGTGAATAAAGTTGTGATGCGGATCAACATAGAGTGAAGCATAAAACTGTCGGACCCAAGATGGTACATATACTCCTATCTGGCCAATCAGATCTGCGAGCCCCGACAAATATGACAAGTAGGGGCGGATGTGCTCTCCAGCTGTTGCCACAATAGACTCCAAACTACAGACCCTCTGAGATCTGAACACAGCCCCACTGTTGAGATAGGCATTATAGAAATCCTCCTAGAGCGGCGTGTAGAACCCCTTAGCTGCTCTCTCATCCCTCCTCAGAGGAAACCACACATCGAACTCAACAAATCTCAATTGGCAAACTTGCCTGGCTGTAGCGGCCCTCAAGTCAAGGTGTACCACTGGAGGCAGACCCTGTGGTCTGGGTGGAGGGCGTGAACCCCTGCGCTATGTAGCTAGCCTCGCTGGAACAGTAGCACTAGTATGACCAGAGTGGTGAAGCTAGGGTGCCCCCTCGGTCTCCTCGGCCTGCTGGCCCTCCTGAGTGTCCTAAGCTGGCTGAGGCTCTACTGGTGGGGGCTACTGATGTGCCTCCTGCTCGGACTCCCCCTGATGCTGAGGCTCCTCAATGGCTAGACAACGTCCTGCCATCATGACAGTCCCAGGTGGACTACCATGAAGTCGCTCAATCTCCCTCAGTCTGCCCTGTGCATCTGGTGCCAGCTGATCTGCTATGATGACTCCACTGCGGGCACCGCCTCTCTCGGCACACTCTGTGGCCTCAGTGACTGCAGCTGCTCTCGCTGTCTCTGCGTTGGGGTACTTGCGCTTCTTGGATGTCACCTGCTTTGTTGACTTGCCTTTCGATCCGGTAGGCTGGCGAGGCGGGGGCCTCCGATCATCATCACCTAGGCCACCACCAACGTTCTTGGTGCGAGCCATCTGAACTGACAAGAGGATGAACTACCACTGATGAAGGTCAACTATTAAACTGACACTCCTGAGGCTTGGCCTTGATCCATACTCACGAGCTTGGCTCCGAGTTGACTGCCAACTGCCACAAGAACCACAACAGCATCGACTCGCTGCACGATGGAATAGATGGATATACGAATAAATACAATATATCTAATAGATGCAAAAACCTAGGAAGCAAGCAATGTAGGTATGAAATTGAGACGACGGGCAAGCTACCTGATGAATCAGCGATCTGAGAAAAGGAAAGACGTCACGCGGGGGAACCCTTGAAACCTGGCTGGGGCTAGGGTTACGAAGAACTGTGATGAACCGGTGGCCCTAGATTATTTGAAATCAGTGTATTGTATTGCAATTTGATCTAAGCAAATAAAAAATGGAACAAGGATCTGGCCTAACCAAACAAGGAGGTAGAGTTAGGACTTGGATCAACGGCCTTGAGAGCCCCTTGGTTTTGACTCAGGCGTCGTAGACACGCAAGAGGCAGGTGGTGAGGCTCGGCAGTGGGTTCCTCAGCGACGGCGCGGTGGCGAGCGTGGCAGGGGTGAGCGCAGGCAGGGGAGGCACGGTGGCGTGCATGGCCGACGCAGGGAGCATGGCACAGGGCTACGGCGGCGCGGCGGCTTGGGCGCGGGAGAACCGGAGGTGGCGGCTAGGTCAATTAGGGTAAAGAAAAACGTGGTTGGCCTTCGGTTAAATGAGGTCCCCAAGCGCAACAGATAAGGAAATGGAAAAGAGTCCTAAAGCCGCGCGAGATCCACTGACCGGACGCTCCGGTGGTAGCGACCAGACGCTACCACCCAGCGTCCGATCGATTCCAGAGAGGTCCAATTCTCTAGAATCGGGACCGGACGCGTCCGGTGGTCCATGACCAGACGCAGGCAGGGTCCGGTCAGTACATCCTATTTCTTCCTTTAATCGACCGAACGCTGGATCCCTTCCTGACCGGACGCACAAACGCAGCGTTCGATCACTCCTTCTATAGTAGTTCACCTCCTGTGAACTGACCGGACGCTGGACAGTAGCATCCGGTGCACCTTTTCTAGCAAATCTTCAAAGTCCCTCCACGCTGCCTGTTCCCAATCAAGTCCCAACTTGAATAAGATCCAAATAAACACCAATTGGGACTGATGTGAGTGACCTCTCTCAAACCCTCATATTTTTCAAAATATTTTGCCTTAGGCTATAATTCTTTTTAAGAAAATAGGCAATAAGAGGGCAAATGGAACAAAACGACAAACCAACATTTATGCATATGCAATACTTGTAAGTAAATCTAGTTGCTTGTCAAGTTTGATCCAAGGTTAAGCTTCTTCACACGCTTTTCGGCGGTTATCTTAACCATGTTAGACAAGGCCTATATGCATTGCCAAAATTTAAACATGTTGTATATTACAATGAATGCAATGGACAACACAAGCTCAATTTTTAGTGAAGTTGCTAAAGTCAAGTACATTGAGCTCATTCCGCAATCTACAAAATGTAGCCTCATCTAGCGGTTTAGTGAAGATATCTGCTAATTGATCTTCGGATCTTACACCTTCTAGTGATATATCATTTTTAGCAACATGATCTCTTAGAAAGTGATGGCGGATATCTATGTGCTTGGTGCGAGAGTGTTGAACCGGATTATTTGCAAGTTTTATCGCACTTTTATTATCGCACAAAAGAGGTACCTTTTCTAGAACTACACCATAGTCTAGCAAAGTTTATTTCATGTATAATATTTGTGCACAACAAGCACCTGCTGCAATGTATTCCGCTTCAGCGGTGGACAAAGCCACGCTATTTTGTTTCTTGGAGGACCAAGACACAAGTGATCTACCAAGCAAATGGCACCCTCCGGATGTGCTTTTTCTATCAACTTTGCATCCGACGTAATCCAAATCGGAATAGCCAATTAATTCAAATAAAGCTCCTTTGGGATACCAAAGGCCAATGCTTGGTGTGTGCTTAAGGTACCTAAGGATTCTTTTTACGGCAATTAAATGTGTTTTCTTAGGACTAGCTTGAAATCTAGCACACATATACACACTAAACATGATGTCGGGCCTAGATGCGGTCAAATATAACAAACTACCAATCATTGAATGGTAGAGAGTTTGATCAATCGGGTTACCTCCCTCATCTAGGTCGCGATGTCCATTGGTAGGCATTGGTGTCTTGATTGGCTTACATTCATCCATCTTGAATCTTTTGAGAAGATCTTTTGTGTATTTCTCTTGAGAGATGAAGATGCCTTCTTTCATTTGCTTGACTTGAAAACCAAGAAAGAATGTAAGCTCACCAATCATTGACATCTCGAACTCCTTAGACATCAATTCACCAAATTCTTTACATGAGTCTTCATTTGATGATCCAAAGATGATATCATCAACATATACTTGACAAATGAAGATATACCCATCAAGCTTCTTGGTGAATAGTGTGGTGTCGACCTTCCCAATGGTGAAGCCCTTCTCAATGAGGAAGTCCCAAAGGCGCTCATACCAAGCTCTTGGGGCTTGCTTGAGCCCATATAGTGCCTTAGACAACCTATAAACATGATTAGGATATCTAGGGTCTTCAAACCTAGGAGGTTGATCAACATAGACTAGTTCATTAATAAAGCCATTTAAAAATGCTCTTTTCACATCCATTTGATATAGTTTCATTTCATGATGTGATGCATATGCAAGAAGGATACGGATGGCTTCTAATCTTGCAACCGGTGCAAAGGTCTCTCCAAAATCCAAACCTTCAACTTGAGAGAACCCCTTTGCAACTAGTCTTGCCTTGTTCCTCACAACAACACCTTGATCATCTTGCTTGTTGCGGAACACCCACTTTGTTCCAATGACTCTTGCACCTTTTGGTCGCTCTTCAAGAGTCCAAACTTCATTGCAAGTGAAGTTGTTCAACTCTTCATGCATGGCATTGATCCAATCTGGATCTTTAAGAGCTTCTTCTATCTTGGTAGGCTCATAGCAAGAGACAAAAGAGTGATGAGCGATAAATAAAGTAAGTTTTTGAGATCGAGTCATTACACCCTTTGATGGACTCCCTATGATGAGATCTTGTGGATGATCTTGTAGAAGAGGTGTATTTCTTCTATTGACCACTTGAGGAGGAGGTTGTGGAGCATCAACATCTTGTGCTTGTACCACCATTTGCTCATGGGAGATATGAGTATCTTCATTTTCTACTCTCCCATCTTTTCACCATCTTGTGGTACACTTGATGAAGAAGGTTGGTTAATGACTTGTACATCATCTTCATCATCTTTTGGCTTGATGTCTCCCACCGGAATATTCTTCATAGCCTCCCTCAATGGTTTATCACCTACATCATCAAGATTCTCATGTGCTCCTTGGGAGCCGTTAGATTCATCAAATTCCATATCATATGTTTCTTCAACCAAGCCGGTGGCATGATTAAATACTCTATATGCTTTGGACTTCAATGAGTAACCAATAAGAAAACCTATATCACAACGTCTTTGGAACTTCCCTAGGTGTTGCGGCTTCTTGTAGATGTAGCACTTGCAACCAAACACCCTAAAGAATGAGACGTCCGGCTTCTTCCCATTGAGCAACTCATAAGGTGTCTTGCCAAGGAACTTTTGAAGGAATAGGCGGTTAGATACATAACATGCGGTGTTGATTATTTCCGCCCATAGAGCTTCAGGGGTGTTATACTCATCTAGCATTGTCCTTGTAAGAGTGATCAAAGTCCGGTTCTTCCTCTCAACTACACCATTTTGTTGAGGAGTATAAGTTGTGGAGACTTCATGTTTGATTCCAACTTCATCACAATAGGCTTCAATATTTGTGTTGTCAAATTCTTTGCCATTGTCACTTCTAATCTTCTTGAGCTTCACTTCAAATTCATTTTGAGCTCTCTTGGCAAACTTCTTGAAGCAAGATGCAACTTCGGATTTATCATGAAGGAAGAACACCCATATATACCTTGAATAGTCATCCACAATCACAAGACAATAGAGATTTCCTCCCAAACTCTTGTATGTTGTTGGTCCAAATAAATCCAGGTGTAGGAGTTCTAGCACTCTTGTGGTTGACATGAAAGCTTTGGTTGGATGAGTGTTTGCAACTTGCTTGCCAGCTTGACATGCACTACAAAGCTTGTCCTTCTCAAACTTCACATCCTTCAACCCTCTCACCAAATCATTCTTCATAAGCTTCTTGAGTGAGCTCATCCCAACATAAGCAAGTCTTCTATGCCATAGCCACCCAAGTGTTGTTTTGGTGAATTGGCAAGTCTTCAAATTTGCATCTTCGGAGGTGAAGTCAACTAGATATAAGTTATATCTAAATCCATTGAATATCACTTGATTGTCATCTACCTTGGATACAACAACCTCCTTCTCGGTGAACAAGCATTGGAAGCCAAGATCACACAATTACCCAACGGATAGCAAGTGGAAGCTCAATGAAGCAACATAGAGCACATTAGAGATGGAATGATCATTTGATATTGCTACTTTGCCCAATCCTTTAATCTTGCCCTTTGAATTATCTCCAAATGTTATTTTCTCTTGTCCATCTACCTCTTTATATAGTGAGGTGAACATACGAGGAGGTGACATACTATGTTTGCATGAACTTTGGGGAGTACTTGGACATGTAGTGTGTAATGACTTGGTTTAAATTTATTATGGTTTGTATGAAATTTGATTGCGGGATGGATGATCATTATAATATACAATATCTTACTTAATTAGTTTCACTCTTAATATGCGCGTACAATATTCAATGCAAAGAAACTTAAAAGAAAAGAAAAGAAAAGAAAAAGAGACATTCACCAACCGGGACTGGAGGTGTAATACGTGGCAGCGCCTGAGGCCCGTAGTCCCGGATTGGCAATTGAACTGGGGCTGGAGGGGGTTTTCCAACCGGGACTTAAACCCACTCGTGCACTACTAGTGGTAGCACGAGCCAATGAAGCCGCCCACACCTTCACTGGCTTCTCCATCTTTGTAGTTTATTTTGCCAGTGGGGAGAAAGAGGAAGACTCAATGCTACATTGTTATATATATATATAGAGAGAGAGAGAGAGAGAGTGAATTTACCATCATGTGAAGTTGATGCCATTGAAGCTCCACTTTCCCTCTTAGAAGCACTCTCTTGCCATGGACATGTATTGAAATTGAAAACAAGTTCTAAATATGTAAATTGGCAACAAACATAAGTTGGACATATGTATATTGGCTACAGATGGTAGTATATCTTTTTTATCCTCAAAACAAGGTATCTAAGCGTGCGACACAGGGGCGAGCGGAACCACTGCCACGCATGCGCCTCCGGCAGTATGGGTTGAAAACGTGGCCCAAGCCAGCACTGCGGGTTGAAAATGTGGCCCAGGCCGTGCTTTTTTTAGGACAGTGCCGATCCGTTGGGCCTGGCCCGTAACATCTCCATGGCTCCACACGTCAAGCTGGCTGGCTGACAGCGTGGCTCCACACATCGATCCCCACCGCAGATTGCCCCCGCCTTCCCTCCCTCCCTCCCTCCCTATCCATCCTCCCTACAAATTCTCCGCGTGACTTCGGGTGTCGTCGCCGCGTTTTCTCCGGCTGAGGGCGGCGCGACCGGCAACCAGCGTTAGCGCGACCGGCGACATGACTCATATCCTTCCTAAACCCCGATTAGATCTGCGCGTAGGGGGACTCTCCCTCTAATCTACCTTTTGCTTTGTATATACGATCGATCTGTTTCGTTGTTTCGATTCTGTTATTGCCCTGTTCCTCCTTCCTTAACTCGCGCGCACGCGGCAACCAGCGTGACCGCGACCGTGAGCGCGCGGCGGCGCGGAAGCCCAACGGCAAGGGCCCTCAGGACGGGCTCACCCCTGAGCAGCGCCGCGAGAGGTGCGCTTAGTTGAATCTATTTTGTTCTGTTTGTTTTTGTTTGATTCGATCGTTCTCCGGCATGGCCAGATCTCGGTTCCTTGGCGCTGACCCTGTCCCGATCCGGGTTGCCGGATCTTTGTTGCCAGGGACAAGAAGGCGCTGGAGGAGAAGGCGGCCAAGAAGGCGCAGCAGGCAGGCGGCCGGCGGCACCGGGACCTCCACGGACAACAACAAGAATAAGGCAGGTGGCAAGAAGTAGGCGGCAGTGGCGCCCCGTCCACGCGCGCGCCGCCACCTCTGTACGATTATCGATCGATGCCTTTAGCTTGTAACTTGTTCGCATCCTCGTAGATGCGATGCTTGTTGGGTCATAAACTCGTCTTCTGTTACTCTGATATCGACATTTGGTGATGAGAATAAGTTCTGGTTTTGTGGGCTATTTTCTCTGCTCTTTCTATGGCTTTCTGTTATCTTCTTTGAGTGGTTGTCCTATCAATGGATGGGAATTCTCTTAATAACTAGTTTATTTAGAGGATGAATTAGCATGTGAAGGAGCTTTTACTTGTCATTGTGAACGATTGGAATATGATATGTCGAAATTGGAAATTAGATTATGCTGTTATGCTCTTCTATTTCTGCAATTCAGTTATTACCAAGCTAACATGAACTGCTCCCGCCCTCCTGAAATAAGTGCACATCTCACACTTCGATGAGTCAATCAATCTTTAAGTAGTTTGATCAAATATATATACACAAATAGTAATGTTTATGATATCAAACAAACAGACATCATTGGATTAATCACATCATATATTTTCATCATAGTATAAACCTATTTATTAGAGATACAATTGTCAATAATATTTTCTATAAATCTGGGATGGAGGGAGTACTTTCCTATGGTACAACAGTGTTTGAAAGCTCAACACATGTATGCTGTCAGTTATCGTTTAGATTAAAAATAGTGAATGCCAGCCCATGTCAAGTACTTACTGAATTTTAGCTAACCAAAAGTTCAAAAGTTAATTCTCATGAAATTCTAGCTTGCCGGCATGTGTTGCTACTTAATTATTGTTGGGTTATTGATAGCAAACGAGATAGTATCAAACTCCATCTGTTTCGAACTGTTAATATTTAAGTTATAATAACAATTTATAAACAATCTCACGTCAATCTATGTTTGAAAAATTGCAGTGACTCACGATGTAATTCCACTAGCCAGTCAAAACGTGCTCCTGTTGCTTTTACATGATTTTTCATACTCAAAATGTCTTCAATGCTTTTATTTCCAAGCTGAAAATGTATCCCTTTGTATTGTTTGAAGCATCGTGCATGCCTTAGCAATGTCTCATATCATTCGGTATAATATTGGGAATGTTACATTGAGGATGTGAATTGAAAAATCTTTTTGTTATATATCATTGTGATCTTTTCTCACCAGTAGTTCTTGTTATGAGATTCTCCACTCTGTGGATCCCCTTTTGTAAAATGGACCTGGTGTTGTTTGAATTAGCTCATCAGACTTTGGGGCTGTTCGCTTCTGATGTAAGCTGCTGTCTGTGCTGCGGCTGTACAGCCCAGCCGTTCGGCAGCCCAAACAGCGGCATCGGGTAAGCCTAGCCGTTCGGCTCCTGGCATCCTCCCCTCTATGCTACTATGATTCCTCTCGCTCTCTGTTATACGCGATGTAAATCCCGTCGCTCGGGTCTGGGTCTGGGAGCCGCCGCGGCCCCTCCCTCCCCGCTATGCGCCTCCATCGCCGCACTTCTCTCCTGCCTCGCCTGCCGCCGCCTTCTCCTGCAATGCCCGAGAATCAATCTGTGCTTGCTGCTTCCTCGACGCTGAGGGGAGGCCAGCTGCGCCATCTTCTCCACCACGCTGTGCCTGTCTTCACTTTTGCATTCACGCCAGGAGGATGCCCAGCGGTGGGCCGGCGTGGAACTGAGGCCACCAGCCACCACCACCCGAGCATTGCCTGGCCCTGTTTGCACATTGTCAACTGCCACCACTGTCAAGCTGTCACCTTCCGCACATACCCCATCGGTGAGCACTCTTACTTATTCGCCCAGACGAGCCTCATCCTTTCTTGCATCTTCATATTACTGTGTTGCCATACTTCGACGTTTTGATTATGCAAATAGCTGCTGCTAACTTATTAATGCATACACATAGCTGCAAAGACGACTACTCGGACATAATTTTATCTATTGTCAAATATGCATCTAGCTGCGGCTACTTATTCAATGCATACAGCATATGCATACCTTCATAGATGACTACTCTAACGCAATTTTTACCTATTGGATCTGTACAAGCCATGGCCGACTAAATGCACTCCTACAGAACATGATTATTTTAAGAATAGAGTTGAAATTGCCAGCTTATGAACTGCCGGTTCATTTAAGAGAAAAGAATGCTGTGTTTTAACAGTACGATTTTGCTGTCCATGTTGTAGTTGCTTCTAAACTGACCTCAAATTTTCTGTCAATTTACAGTTTCACAAAGTATTGTTGTTTAGTTTGGCGAACATGTACTACTATCGACTTGTATTTAATTGTGCACTGCATCGTAGACTCTTGAAAAACTTGAACATTTTGATTCCATAGAACATACATACTGAAAATCTGAAGCCTTGATTTAGCTTACTCTATGGCTCAATTGATATTGATAACCTTGTCCATTTAATAGTTTGGTTTGTACACTCCACAAAATGTGATCCAGTCTTCGTGTTTCTTCATTCATCCATGATTCTAGTTGATTCAATTGTCCATATTTTTTAATTTCTTTCATCTCTCCTGAAACCTGCTCCACGCAATACTGCTGCCTATTCTGGCTCTGGCATCTGGGTGCATTTTTTTTGTGGGACAAGATACACTGCAGGGCAATGCAAGTCTAACAAACAAATTTGGGATTCAGATATTTCTCTTTCTAATCTTCTCATATTGATGTTCTGTTTTTTTTGTTGGCATGCTCCGTACTTTGGACAAAGCTTGCAGATATTGAAGTGAGCAAAAGCAGCTCAGACTTGTACTTAAGGTGAACTCTGATTAGCCTTATTATCTGTCCTTATTAGCTTACTCTATTGCAGGACATAATACATGGACCTTTCATCTCGAGTTACAATATCAACAATTAATAATTCTGCCGCCATTGTGAATCATCTGTTTTTGGTCTCCTAAGATGTTACTACAGCAATAATGCCCATTTGCACAATTGCCTATGTATTTTTAGTTACATAGCTTGTGTTAATTATTGCAGTAGGATGAATACATGGTTTTCAGGAAATGGTTGAAGGGCAACTGGTACAGTTAAAGGTAAGAAGCTAGGAACGTGGAATTCAGAGGAAATTATACCCTTTGTTTTAAGCAAAAAATTGAATGTGTCCTGTATTTAATGAATATGAATTTAACCTGTAGAAAAATGCATAATATTGGCAAAGTGTCTGTCTAACAGGTTGCAAATCAGTTTGGGTTATGGTAATTCTGTTATCTAATCTATTGATCTCTGTGCATATCTATGCTATTTGAAACTATTTTGTTTCTTGATTTAGCAACCGTGTGATGATAATGACAAAAGATCTGACTATTGTCGGAAGAAGGAACCACCTGCTACTTATTTTATTACACAAGATATTTAAACATTACAACTGCATATCTATGCTAGTCTTATTACATCTCAACAGTTAAGTAAAGAGAATGTTTATAATTATTTTTATTTCGCATAGATTCTGAAATAGTTGTGTCGAGCCGCGATGTTTTTATTGTGAAGTGTTTCTTTCGTGCAATACGAACCAATCTTCCTATCAATCTGTCGGTGCGAAAAGCGACCAACACGTAAATATTTATAGTTTTGTCGTACGTTGTGATCAGATGTGGCTTAGCACTCAATGACACAGGGTTTACACTGGTTCAGGCAACGTGCCCTACGTCCAGTTTGAGTCGATCGGTGACTTTATTTCTAAGCTAAGGTGCTCGAAGTTTGCCGTGGGGTTACAAACGAGTGGAAATAAGATGGGGTGTCAAGAGGTCCGGTCGAACTCTGGACCGAAGGGCCAAGAGTGACGGGAGCTTCAACGTGCGCTAAGTATTGGAACGTACGCTTCATGTAGCTTTAGAGTTCTAAAGCTATGGAGCTTGTTCGAGTGCTCAGAATGTCTAAGCTTAGCAGAGAGTGAGTCGGAATGATCCGTTCGTCTGTTGTCTATCTTTTTGGGTGAGAGCACATCCCCTTTTATAGCTGAAGGGGACGGCTTTACAAGTGAGAGAGAGATTGTGCGCTACCTAGTCTTGTTGCCCACGCCGTCGGATACAAGATAGTTTTGTCGGCGCCCACAATACTGATGACGCCTAGATGTATGTGGTAGGCTCCATCGTGTTCTTCTGGTATGGCAAATGTCGGCGCCTACCATAACTGTAGAACAAATGTCGGCGCCCACAACACTATTCGTGTTCTGATATGTCTAGAGGGTTGCAAAGTACCTTTCTGACATGGCCTGACAGTACTGTCCTACAGGTGTGCAGGGTACGGCTCTCGGTATTACGGTTGACTTGAGTGCCTTGCCTTATCTGCTCCGCCTGTTTCTTGGGTCCTTTACCGAGCGGGCGTCCCCGTTCGGTCGTTTTCCCAGTCGGCTCCGACCGTGCCGGTCGGAGAAGAGCTGCAGGCAGAGGTTCGGTGTATTCCTGGTCGGAGAAGCGGGGTCGGAGTCAGAAGCGAGCGTCGCCCCTTTTTAGCCAGGCATTCCGGTCGGAGAAGCGGGTCAGAGTCGGAAGCGAGCGTCATCCTTCCTTGGCCAGGCCTTCCGGTCGGAGAAGTGGGTCGGAGTCGGAAGCAAGCGTCGCCCTTCCTTGGCCAGGCCTTCCGGTCGGAGACTAGATCGCTCTTTCGGCCTGTTGTTAGGTATCTGGACCAGCCCAGGAGTCACGCGTTGTTCGCAACGTCGTCTGCTGGGCCGAGCTTTCGCTGGGAAGCAGGCCCATTAGGGACTCCGGGTTTATGAACCCGACAAAATCGATTACCTGGTGAGACATGGGTGGAGCCATAGGTGTGTCAGCAGTGTCTGCATCTTCACGGTCTAGTGGATGTGGAGTAGAAGACAGTCGCTTGCCCTTCCAGGAGCTGAGGGGTCGCCAGTGGGCAACAGTAAGAAATACTACATAAATTTCCGTCTCTGTCCTCGTGCATTCCATTTGTTGCATAGGACGTTAGTGGCCAACCATGGGCTGAAATCTACACGGCAATGTGATTCCATTGAGGCCTTAGGGATGCACCTATGGGCATGTGGCACAAGACAAAGCCAAAGACAAATGGCAGAAAGATTTGGTCGTTCACTGGACACCGTTAGTAGGAAGTTTAGTGAAGTGTTGGGTGCCGTGGTATCTTTTGCACATACAATTATTAGGCCTAGGGATCCAACCTTCAGATTTGTGCATCCTAAATTGCAACCATTCTCATCCTTTTTTGATGGATGCATTGGAGCTATAGATGGAACCCACAGTTCCAGTCTCAGTCGATGAGAATGTTTATGATGATTTCTTATACTGTGTCATTTCCATGGGACTCGGCTACTTTTAGTTTGAAAGGGTATTTCACAGGTTACCAAGGTTTGTTTCTTGATCCTGGAGTGCTTAGTAGTTCGAGTTACGACTGCTCTGTTGGTCCTATAAGTCATTGTTGACAATTCCTAAGTTTTCGAGTTTACGTCATCAAGAGTGACTACATTATATATTTGTTTGATGCTATATAAATAGATATCAAGTCATTGTTGACAGATTCCTAAGTTTTTGAGTTTACATCATCAAGGGTGATACATTATATATTTGTTTCATGCTATATAAATTGATACAAGTCCAATTTCGAATAGAAAAGTCAGTTACAACTCAGGGCCGTTTGGAAGAGTAGGATGTGGTCTAGTTTCCAGGATCTTTATAGCCCAGGTTCAGGATGTGCAGCAGCCCAAGAAGGGCTCGTTCGTTTGAGTCATTTCTGTCCCGGAACGAATCCTGCTCAACTCTGTTACATATAAATTAAATAGATATTCCTGGCCGGAACAGTTGCGGGACCTCATTCCCCGAGAACCGAACGGGCCCTAAAAGTGTTTGGATGTGCCACGGATCCATTCGTGGTCCACGAAGGGGTATTTGGGCGGAAAAAGAAAATATCTTGTGTAGGTAAATTTTTTCTTCCTGGAGTTGTCAAGGTGTCGGTTTGTACATCTCCAAGATCAGCGTGAGGCGCTGCATCGGCAGAATCAGAACTGGAGAACCGACAGAAGAGAGGAAGCCCTGCTCTGAATTGGAGCTCCGCCGTCTTCACCGGCCACCGTCGATCTTCAAAGCTCTGTGCGCACCCTCTTCCCGTCCATATCTCCCTTCTCTCTCTCTCGACCCTCCACTCCCAAGTAGGGCCGATCTGCAGCCATCGTCTACCTCTCTTCCAATTGAGCAGCAGGTGAGCTCCATCACATCTCCATCTGCCTCCCCTAAACGCCAATTTCCCTCCTCCCGCCCCCACGTCTCTTCCTGATAACCCTCCCCAAGCTCGCAAGCCGCCCATGGCGCACCCTTTGCAGATCCACTTGCTGCAAGAGCCACAAAATGGAATTGAAGTGGCATCCGGTTCTGTCTCTCTCCTGATGGTTTCCTTGTCGTGAGTGGTGCCTTGATTCGGCTCGCCGGTGAAGCAGCAAGGAGCCGCCATATACCCTACAGTGGCACATGGGGAAGTCTGTGGCTGTTTTTAGGATACTAATCATGTCCGCCAAACAATCATCCAGATCCTAGACCTATGTGCACATAATTTCCTAGGCATTGATATTTCCTATGAAGATAATTTTCCTAAATTGCCAAGCAGGCCCTTACAAGGATGATTCATGTACTCAACTGCGATGTAGGTGGAGAGGGAGTGCCATATACAGGGCTGTAATGTAATACCTTGCTTGAAATATTTTCCTAGTACATGAACACGACCTTTTCCCAAGTACTTTAAGCTAAAATTGATCTATGGGAATACCATTTGGATTCTTATAGTTGCTTTTGAAATCTTTTAGTTGTATGATCATTCCATTTAGTAATAGTCCAAGTAAAAAAATGATTCCTGGTGAAATGTCATTCGATTGTACTTGATCTGTATGGGAACAGCAAAAGATCTGAATCAATTTTGCTTTTGCATTTCATCAATTCTGGATTCTGACATCTCGAAGTTGATATTTATTCATAGTTTTATCTGAATACACCATGCAAGTTTGGTGGTGAAAGGGACCGTGACATCTGAGGAAGGTTTTGAATTAGGCAACTTAAAAGTCTAACTCTAAAATATGGTCTCTTTTTATATTTTTAGCAAAACCTATGCAAAAGATAAACTGTCGGTGCGAAAAGTGATCAACTAGTAAATATTTATCGTTTTGCCTATACGTTGTGATCGGATGTGGCCTAGTACTCAATGACACTAGGGTTTATACTGGTTCAGGCAACGTGTCCTACCTCCAGTTTGAGTCGGTCGGTGACTTTATTCCTGAGCCCAGGTGCTCGAAGTTTGCTGTGGGGTTACAAACGAGAGGGAGTAAGATGGAGGGTGCAAGAGGTCCGGTCGGACTCTGGTCTGAAGGGCCTGAGAGTGACGGAAGCTCCTACGTGCGCTGAGTATTCGAGCGTGTGCTTTATGTAGCTTTAGAGTGTCTAAAGCTAACAGAGAATGAATCGGAGTGATCCGTTTGTTGTTCCAATCGATCGCTCTCCTTTTGGAGAGAGCGCATCCCCCTTTATAGATGAAGGGGACGGCTTTACAAGAGAGAGAATGTGAGAGAAAGAGACTGTGTGCTACCTAGCCTTGTTTCCCACGCCGTCGGGTATAAGGTGGTTTGTCGGCGCCCACAATACTGTTGATGGCTGGATGCATGTAGTTGGTTCCTCCGTGTTCTTCTGGTATGGCAAATGTCGACGCCTACCATACTATAGGTCAAACGTCGACGCCCACAACACTGTTTATGTTCTAACATGTCTAGAAGGTTATAAAGTACCCTTTTGACATGACCCGACAGTACTGTCATGCAAGTGTGCAGGGTACGGTCCTCGGTACATGACCCTTACTCGCTCTGCCTGATTCTTTAGGTCTTTACCGAGCGGGCGTCCCCGTTCGGTTGTTTCCTAGTCAGCTCCGACCGTGCCAGTCGGAGAAGAGCTGTAAGCAGAGGTTTGGTGCACTCCCAGTCGAAGAGAGGTAGGTCGGAGTCGGAAGCGTCGGAGTCGGAAGTGAGCGCCGTTCCTCCTTGGCCAGGTCTTCCGGTCGGAGAAGAGCTATAAGCAGGGGTTCGGTGCACTCCCAGTCGGAGAGAGGTAGGTCGGAGTTGGAAGCGCCGGAGTCGGAAGTGAGCGCCGTTCCTCCTTGGTCAGGTCTTCTGGTCGGAGAGGCGGCCGAGGCGGGCCGGAGTCGGAAGCGAGCATCGTTCCTCCTTGGGCAGGCCTTCCGGTCGAAGAGGCGGGCCGGAGTCAGAAGCAAGCGTCGTTCCTACTTGGCCAGGCCTTCCGGTCGGAGACTGGATCGCCCTTCTTGGCATGTTGTTTTAGGTATTTTGGGTCGGCCCAGGAGTTGCACGTCGTTCGCAACGTCGTCTGCTAGGTCTGAGCTTTTGCTAGGAAGCAGGTCCATGAGGGACCCCGGGTTTATGAACCTGATAGGAGCCCCCGAGCCCCTGGGAGATTCGGGTAGAATCGTCAAGGGGATTTTTGTTTTGACAACGGGAGCGCACCCACGGGTGTAGCCCCCGAGCCCCCGGGCTATTCGGGTAGAATCGTCTAGGGGGTTTTTTCGTTTTGCTAGCGGGGGAATGTTTTGACAGCCCCGAGCCCCCGTCCGACTGGTGAGTCGGTTGGAGGCTGAGCGTCTTGGTGCTCTTTCC
Source organism: Miscanthus floridulus (assembly GCF_019320115.1). Lineage (NCBI taxonomy): Eukaryota > Viridiplantae > Streptophyta > Magnoliopsida > Poales > Poaceae > Miscanthus > Miscanthus floridulus. Next base: position 11,180 of record NW_027097182.1, on the reverse strand, counting down.
TAGGGCCGCAGACTGCCATTCGGGGCGTTCGCCCATGTGGGTCCCGCCCACGACCTGCGCGATCTGTTGATTTCCCAAGTCGGTGTCGGGCGACCTGAGGCCCGTTGGGCTCGGTAGGGGTTGGTCTAGTTCCGTGCGTTACCCTATCAGCGGTTTCCGCAACCGGAGGGGCTGAGCTAACGTTGCTTGCCTCGATGGCTCGAGTGACGCGCTTGGTGAGCTCTCTAACGGGCATGTTCGAGTGGAATCTGGGTCCGTCGTTCGTGACAGGGATCGGCATAGCCCTCATGTGGCAATCCATTGCTCCTTAACTCACATCCTAGCAGATGCCCAGGGTCATTCCGGAGACCGACTCAGGTGGCTCGCTGGCCTCCCCTCGATGGAGATTCCATGGGCATGGCTCGAGGTTAGGCATTGAACGAGAAGTTTGAGATGACCCTGTTTACTTCGGAGTAGAATGGGTGAGGGCCATTGGGGCTCATCTACATTTTCTTCCCCTGGCTCTGTTTGACGTGAGGCGGCCTCGAGCCCTTCGTAGGCCGGCCTTCGAACCCCGGTCGATCGTTGCTCATGTTGAATGAGGCAACTACCGCTTCGTGATGCAACACAAAGCATTGTGATGCATTGACTACATATGCGATGCTTCGGATGTATGTGATGAATGAATGATTGTATGAATGTGTAAGTGCATCTAGCCCTTTAGTGGGTTTTGGTAAATTGAATGACAACACAATTAAAGGTCTAATAAGTTTGCTAAGTGTTGAACAGGAAATTGCGCCTATTGCATATACTTGTGGGTTCTGTATTAACAAGTATATACAAGGTTCAACTAGTAGGCAAACTTGATGATATGCCACATTGTGTTAAAGTGAATGCCAAACTGTGTATTGTTGTATTGGAAGTTTTTGGAAGCAATCTAGTTCAAGCAAAAGACAACAATGTAAATGGAATCAATGAAATGGCTTCTATGTTGTGGGATATCATAGCATCATGTGAAAGCAAACATACTTGGTAAATGACAATGTATAGTGGATATAAGTCGGTCTCTACATTGGTTTGCTTACATGGATGAATATATGAAAGATCAATTGGAATGTCAAGCCAAAATGAGAAGGGAATAAGGAATCATGAATTAGCTTGACCATATTGATATTGATCCATGTATGTCTCTTTGGGAGACAAACTGAAGCTTGATTGATCTCAATATTCATATCTAGAAAATATTCAAGCAAGGATCAAAATATTGAAGAAATGTTTTTCAATGGATGCTTAATATAATGTGACTTAAGTATGGCTTGATAGGGTGAAGATAGCAAGGAAAGGGCTTTGAGGTACTAAGCGAAGGTGAAGGGCAAGCGATGGCTTGGCGATCGAGGTACCATGGCTAAGGTGAAGAAGAAAGTACTTGCATTGAGTCGAGGTACTAATCAAGCTATGAGGAGTCATATTGTGTTGAGGATCAAATCATCAGTGGAAGTGACTTGAAGCCATGAAGGTGAACTCATATGTATGGAAATGGTTCAAGTCACATAATCAAGGTATAATGAGAATGAGGAAAACATATTCGATAATAGAAGTTTTCAATTGCCAAATGAAGTGGCAACCAGCTCAAAGGCATTTACATTCTTTTATGCTTTGAATTTGAGTTTAGGAAAAGCCGTACTATAAAGAGGGATTCTAGTATAGTTGGTCAACTATGCAACCAGATGCTCAAAACTACAGATCTATATCCTCTTACCCTAGCCAAAGTAGCCAGCCAAAAATCTCCAGATTCTACCTGTTTTGGCTAGGGCGGCATTGCCACCCATAAACGACCTGTTGGGACCCAAGAGGTATAAATACCATTTGGGCCGGTCCACAACGTAGATCCTTCTTCTCCAACGGTTCAGTTCGAAACTGAACAGACCAAAGCTCACCTCTCTCTCCTCCATTGTTGCTCCTTCATCCCTCAAGCAATCCTTGATTTCCACCATCAAAACTTGAGAGAAAAGGCAACAAAACTCGATTGGAGAGCAGATCCACTGATTCCCAAAGTCTAAGAGCATTTGGTTCACGTTTGGCCTACGGTGTTCTAGGGCTTGTTACTCTTGGAGCTTGCTCCTAGCCGGCTAGGCGTCACCCTTATGCTTGCCAACTCATGTGGTAGCCTTAGGAGGTTTGTAACCTCATCCGTAGCTAAGAAATTATCCCCTCACTTCAAGAGTTCATTCTCTTGATTTGAGAATGAGGGCAAGGCAAGCCTTGGTGGTGAGCCAATCCTTTTGTGGATGCCTCAACAACGTGGACTTAGGCAAGCCTTGGTGGCGAGCTGAACCATGGGATAAATTTTGTGTCTCGCGTGCTTCACTTTGTATTCTTGCTAGTTTAGCTCTTTGCTAGCTGATTGTTAGGGTTTGGTAGCTCGATCCTCTCTTGTGTGAGATTTCTGTGGTATCCAGTCTTTAAACTAGATTTTGTCTTTCTGTTGCAGGATTGAGCAGCTGAGAGGGTCAGGTTACTATCTGTGAAATCTCAACGCTGTCTGCTTTATTTTTAAAGAGCGGTAGTTCCGCCCTATAAGGCCGGTAGTGCCGCCCTTTGTTCTGACAGAGTTTCGAGTTGAATTTTTACAGGCCTATTCACCCCCCTCTAGGCCTCCTCGGCGACATCAAGGTCCTTTCAGAATGAATGTGTGAATGCATGTATGAATGTATGAATGACAGCTGATGAATGAATGATCATATAAAGATATAGTGGGGGTTGGTAATGTTACCTTGATGACTTGAGTGATGGGGTTTGAGGAGCTTCTATCAGATATGTCTGGTCGGGACCCATGTCCATCGTTCGTGATGGAGACGGCATGGCCCACATGTGGCGTCCTGCTGCTCCTTACCTATCTCTCGGCAGTCGTCTGAGCCACCTGATTGGCTTAGGAAGCCTGTCGGTCTCTCCTCGACGGAGATCCCATCGGTGGGCCGTTCTAAGTCCGGCTTGGGAAGGCGAAGGGCCATCGGTGTGCGGTTGCACCTTATTTCCCACACCCGGCGTGTGGCAGTGGTGGGCCATGCCTAGGCCATGTCCCATCTTATCAGGCGCCATTTCATCGGGCAGGGCGCGTCCCACCACATCCCATCTGCATTGAATGGGGGAAGGGAGAGGGTTTTTCCTCCCAATCCTTTGCCTTTCTCCAACTATTGCGTCTTCTCCTTAAATAGGGGAAGGGAGAGGGTTTTCGTCCCATTCCTTCACCTATTCTCCAACTGCTGCCTCTCCTCCTTCTTCCATCTCGCCAAGTGTGTTTGTGTGTTGCGACGATTCCTAGGAGAGAGAGGATAAAGCGAGGGAGAGGAGAACTCATAGATCCGTCCATGAATCCGGAGTGCGATGTTGAGCTGGAGGTCATCCTGTGTAAGTGAGTTGGTGCTGGCCACCTTCGTCGAGAAGGGGGTGCTGCCGCTGAAGGAGGTGGCACACTGGAGGGCTCCTGCGGGGGAGGCTTTTCCGCGACCTTGGGCCAGCGAGGTCGTCTCCTTCCTCGCCTTCCACGAGCGTGAGCTAGGATACCCCGCGCACTAGTTCCTGTGTGGGCTCCTCGATGAGTAGGGCCTAGAACTGTAGCACCTCAATCCGACTAGGGTGCTGCACGTTGCCGACTTCATCACCGTCTACGAGGCCTTCCTCAGGATGGAGCCACACGTGGATTTCTTCCAGCGGATCTTCTCCAGGCGAGCTTTGTTGGAGGGGAAGCCACTCAGGATCGCGCTAGTGGGAGGCTTCGCGCTGTAGAAGAAGCCAAGTTCATCAAGCACCTACCCCACGTACTCCCCCTGCGACTCCAACCAGGGGTGGCATGGGGAGTGGTTTTACATCAGGAACCCAGTGGAGGCACCATTCCCATCGTTCACCCGGTAGAAGGCCGGAGAGGCAGGACAGCTGGTCATGGGGCCCTTCCAGCCAGCAGAACAAGCTAGAGATCATCGGGGTGGAGCTCTAGAAGCTGGTGCTGTAGGGCCTCGACGGGGTGTAGGTGTTCCACACCTTCCACCGTTTGGTCACCCCACTGGCGGAGAGGACGCGACCAATGTGGATGTACACCTTCTTCCACCATCTAGTCGCTGTGCTGGCGGAGAGGAGTTGGCGAGCGATGAAGTCTAGAGCCGACTTCATCGGGTGCTGCAACTGAGGGCCAAAGAGACCCTCAAAGGAAAACTCGGACCTCTTCATGCCACGAGGGTGTCCAATCTAGTATGTTCTCCTCTTCTTATTACGTGTCCCTTTCGATCTTGCTCTCCTGTAATTTGACTTTAAGTCGTTCGCTTCATAGGGACTCGCCAGGTATAAATCCCGGCCGCACCTTCCGAAGGGGCTGAAGTGCGTGGCTCAGCAAGTTGCCCTGAAGGAGGTGGTGGTCGAGAAGAAGAGAGCTGAGAAGGCTCGAAGGAGGCATAGGAAGGAGATGGAGATTGCCCGGCAGGTGCGGGCTGGTGAGAATCGGAGCGATGTTGAGGCGGAGCTCGAGTCGGAGGACCCCACGGAGGTGGGTGGCGATGCGACCTCTTTCGAGGATGAGGGTAGCTGGAGCATCGTCGCCACTTCGGTGGAACATCGTGAGCCTACGGCCACGTCCGTCGGCGGTAGGCGGGAGGCAGAGAGGCGCGATGACATTCCCGCGCCAAGGAAGCACACCACGAGCTCGAACGCCGTCGGTGAGCAGGACGTGAAGCGGACATGATCGTCGCGCTCTTCGGAGGCATCGCTGGCCTTATCCCCACCTGCTCCGGGCATGGCGGTGCAGGCCAGGTGGTCGGAGGAGCGGGCTCACACCCCCGCATCATCAGGGCCGGCTCTGGCATGTGACCCACAATGGGGAGATGCCCCGCCAGCTGCTCCGGTCGATGTGCCTCGAGCCGGCGGTTGCGGCGACTCGCGGGCCGATCGGGAGCCGGCTAGGTCGGCTTCCCCCCGGTCGAGGTGAGGGGGCATGGCTCGTGGCCTATGAGCGGCCCTCGTCCGGCGGGCCCATTGCTAGCGGGTCGGGGCTTCAGAGCCCTGCCGCTTATGTCCTAGTATGCATTCTTTGTTTCTTTTTTGATCTCATAGTTGAGTTTTTGGAGTGCGACTGACCTGTACTTTTTTGATGGTGCCAAATACTGACGGGGTTGAGCATCGCCCCACCTTCCATGTGGGAGGAGTGGAGACCCAGCTTGCTACGAGTCGCGATGAGCGGCAAGGAGAGCAGGCTGGTGGCGGCATGTCCTTCCCCTCCGAATGTGGTGCCTTCCTAGCTGATTGCAAGTACAGTGGTGGCGACAGCGGAGGTGATGGTGGCGATCCCGGTGGCGACGACGGAGGCTGGGCCAGAGGTGACCCTCGCGATCCCTCCCGCACTGGCTACGGCGGAAGATGGGCGAGAGAGGGCTCCCTGCCTTGCCCGGTGGAGGGACGCACGGCTCGCCCTCCTGGTCAGAGCTATTGGGGTCAGGAGGTGACGCGGCCAGGTCAGAGGCAGAGCTTCCGCCAGCAGGCTGTGGGGTCAAGGCAATGGAGATCCCTTCCTCCATTGAGGAAGGTGTTAGGGTGGAGCCACCGATGCCTTCATTGGAGCTAGCGGTGGTCTGGTCATCGGCTGGGCCTTCTAGCTAGTTAGGGGCAACCACCGACCTGGTGTGGCCCTGCCCCAGCGACCCAAGGAAGGTTCAGTTCATCCTTTGGGATGAGGATGAGGTGCAGCTCTAGGACGTACTTGGGGGGAGAGGACTCGTGATGGAGTTCAATCTCGCCCAAACCAGGGCGAGGCTTGAGGAGGCCTTGGAGCTGGTCAAGGTCGTCCATCAGGCGGTTATGGTTGACCTGCCCCACGTCGTAGAGGTAAGTTTTTTGCACACGTCCTTGACTCCTTGGTTTCTCGCTGGTTGCTTTAGCATGTTTGCTTCTTGCTTTGCAGGGCTTGGAGGAGATGTCGAGCCGCAAGTCCCATTTCCTCCAGGAGGAGCACGCTCAGATAGAGCGGGAGGCCACGGCGTTGCAGCAGGTCACCAAGCTCGAGCGCCAGCTAGAGTTCGCCCGCCGTGAGTCTCAAGACTGGGCGGCTGAGGCAACAGAAGCGCGGGCAGCGGAACTACTCATGGTGGAGCGAGCGACTACCGCTGAGCAGGGAATTGACATGGCGAAGGTCTGCCAGGCAGAGTCCGAGGCTCTAGAAGTCCCTGGTGGAGACCGAGGCGGTGCTCTAGAGTTCTCTAGAGGCACTGGAGTCGGAGCGGAAGGCCTGGTCTGAGGTCGACCAGGAAGTGCTCACGCTCCGGAGGTAGGTGCTAGGGATGGAGTAGTCGAACGCTCAACAGCGCGAGCAGGTGACTCGGTAGGAGGAAGGACTTTCCATCCTCGAGAACGCCCACCTCAGTATGTACCTGTTCCTCTTTTGGTTGATGTCTTGGTTTTTCCTTTAACTTGCTTCTGAGCCTGCCGTCCTTCTTCCAGAACTAGGCGGAAGGATTGGTTCTCTGGAGCAGGACCTAGAGACGGCCAAGGCGATGATTGGTCAGAATGCGGAGGCGCTGGCCAAGTCCCTTGAAGTGCGATGTGCTCTCAAGGGGGAGCTTGACCAGATGCGCAACGTTGCCCAGGTCATCGTCTCGGAGGTGTTCGGGTCAGCACCGAGCACCAGCACGCCCGCTATTCGACTAGCGGAGGTCTTGGACGAAGTTTGGGCGCTCATCTCCGACGGGATGTTCTATGGGACGTTGGGGGTGCTGACTTTGGTGGTGACACACCACCCAGACCTGGACTTCGTTGCCATCTGCAGCGGGTACACCGACGGCTGGAGCCTGGATGCCATCCATGCGCTCGGGGAAAGCTTGCTGGCACACGCACAGTTGGTGCCCGAGCAAGTCTCTGCGTAGTGGGTGATGGAGGCTCGCCGCGTGGGCGTGGCTAAAGGCGCGCACTAGGAAGACGTCGTCCAACCTATGGATGGAGTGGAGCCTAGATTGGATGTGAACGTCGCCCCGCCTCTGCCCGAGCTCACTGTCGCCCCGTCAAAGAGCGAGCGGCCCCTATCTTCATCGGTCGCGCTGGTAGCCGATGCCGTCGGGCAGCCACAATAGCATGTAAAGTAGAAACATGCAATATGTGTAAGGGATAAGCTCATTGGGGAGTCCCTGTGTAAACATCTTTGTATCCATGAATACATCGACTTCATTTTGTGATGGAATCACTTTGTAAGGGGAAGCTTGTCCCATCCGTTCCTTATTTTTACCCTAGCATAACTTTGTTTTTTATTCTTTCTTTTTTGCACCTGCCCATTTGAACCATAGGCTGCAACCTTAAGAACCTGGGAATGGCCCACGAGGCTCAGCTGCTCATAACCGTAGGTCGTGGCGGGGTGTGATCGGTCGAAATGTTTAAAGCAAAGTTACGTAAGGTAATTAAAGGAACGGACTACCCTTTTCGTTCAGGTTGGTATCGCACCCTCATGGAGCCCCCGAGCGACCCGGGCCAAAAGTGTTTGGCCAGGGTGCTTTGTAGGAGCGAACATTGAATGAAAGAAAGCGGTAAGACCAAATTTTAGGGGAAGAAATGACGTAGCTGTTTGATGTTTCAAGTGTTGGTGAGAACATCACCATTGTTGTCTTTTAGTCGGTAGGCACCTGGTCGAATCACCTCGGTCATCGTATAGGGTCCTTCCCATGGCGTAGAGAGTTTGTGCTTCTCCTTGGTCGATTGGGTCCTTCGAAGCATGAGGTCTCCAACCTCAAGGATTCTCCCTCTGATTTTTCTTTCATGGTACCTACGAAGAGTTTGCTGGTAGCAAGCGGAGTGGATGACGATCGTCTCGTGGGCCTCCTCAAGCAGGTCGACTGCGTCGTGCTAAGCCTTTGTGGCTTGGTCGCGGTCGAAGGCCTTCACTCTTGGGGCGCCGTGGTCAAGGTCGGAGGGCAGCACTGCTTTAGCTTCGTAGGCTAGGAAGAAGGGTGTGAACCCTGTGGATTGGTTTGGGGTCGTTCTCAGGCTCCAGAGGATTGTTGGGACCTCTACAACCCATCACCCGACGTACTTGTTGAGTCAATCGAACATGAGCTGTTTCCCTTGGTTGGTAGGGATGCACTTCATGAGTACCCCGATGGACTTCATTTGTAAAGTTCATCACCGAGTGCGACGAATGTCTTGGCATGTTGAGCGATCCATCATGCTTCAGTCCTTTTAGGTGGGAGAACCTCCTCGAGGAGGTAGGTGAGTAGCGGCGCTCGCTAGTTGGCTTGATCGAGTGCCACCACGGCGACGTCGGCGGACAACATCGTCATAGAGGCACTAGGGTCAGAGCCCCTAAGCGTCGGATCAGCATCAGGGTGAGTCGGGATCGGACCTTCCAGGATGCGGGAAGATGGTTCGTGAAGGTCATTGATGAACACCCTGTCCAGAGATGGAACCTGCATGGTAGCCAATTTTGTGAGAAAATCGGCGACATCATTATCCTTTTGGGGGACATGGTGTAGCTTGATCCCTTAGAATTTGTCCTCGAGCTTGCGCACCTCCTAGCAGTATGCTGCCATGAGGGGGCTTTTGCAAGAGGACTCCTTCATGACTTGGTCGACGACCAACTCTGAGTCACCGCGGACGTAGAGCCGCGTAGCACCGAGCTCGATGGCGATGCGCAGCCCATTGATGAGGGCCTCATACTCCACGGTGTTGTTTGAGACTGAAAAATGGAGGCGAATGGCGTAGCGAAGCCTACTCTCGTCCAAGGAGATCAAAACCACTCCAGCCCCTGAGCCGGGTGCCATTACGGACCCGTCGAAGTACATCGTCTAGTACTCATGGGTGACGTCTAGGGTCGGGAGCTGGATCTCCGTCCATTCGGTGACAAAGTCTGCAAGAGCCTGAGACTTAATAGCGGTATGGGGGATATACCTGATGTCGTGGCCCATTAGCTCAAGTGCCCACTTGGAGATTCGTCCCGCGGCATCGTGGTTGCGGATGATGTCTCTGAGCGGGTATGAAGTGATGACCATGATTTCATGGTCGGTGAAGTAGTGCAGGAGCTTCCAGGTCGCCATCAACACGGCGTATAGAAGTTTCTGCACCTGGGGGGTACCGAACCTTAGGGTCGGTGAGTACCTCCTCGATGAAGTATACAGGCTGTTGGACCTTAAGGTGGTGTCCTAGCTCCTCCCTTTCGATGACTTGGGCGGTGCTCACCATGTGGTTGCTTGCCACGACGTAGAGGAGGAGGGGTTCTCCCTGTTCAGGAGCGACGAGGATTGCGGCCGATGTCAGTGATTCTTTGAGGCTCTCCAAAGCCTGCTGTGCTTCCTCAGTCCAAACAAAAGTGTCCGTCTTTTTGAGAAGCTTGTAGAGAGGCATCCCCCGTTTGTCGAGCTGGGAGATGAATTGGCTCAGTGCAGCCAAACAGCCGGTGAGCTGTTGTACGCCTTTGACATTGCATAGATGGCCGTGATTTTTTTGGGGTTGGCCTCGATACCGCGTTTAGACATGATGTATCCAAGCAGCTTCCCCTTCGGAACCCCAAAAATATATTTTTTAGGATTCAATTTGATGTTGAACCTTCGGAGGTTCGCAAATATTGTGGCTAAGTTCACGATCAGGTCGCAAGCTTGAGCTGTTTTGGCCACTATGTCATCAACATAGATGGCGATTGTTGGTTTTGGCCGGTCGACTTGATGAGGTTGGTCGAGCAGGTCGATTTGATCGGTGAAGCATTGCTACATGCACCATTGATAGGTGGCGCCAGCATTCTTTAGGCTAAAAGGCATGGTTACGTAGCAGTGCGGACCATACGGGGTGATGAATGAGGTTGTGAGTTGATCGGACTCTTTCATCACAATCTGGTGATAGCCTGAGTAGGCATCTAGAAAGGAGATGATCTCACATCCCGAGGTGGAGTCGACTATCTGGTCTATGCACGGCAAAAGAAAGTGATCCTTTGGACATGCTTTGTTGAGGCTAGTATAATCAACGCACATTCTCCATTTCACGGTCTTCTTTTTAATAAGAATAGGATTGGCAAGCCAGTCAGAGTGGTATACCTCCTTGATGAATCCGGCTGCCAAGAGTTTGGTGACCTCCTCGCCTATGGCCCTGCGCCTCTCATCGTCAAAGCAACGCATGTGTTGCTTGGCGGGCTTCATGCTTGGGATGAGGCATAGTGCGTGCTCAGTGACCTCCCATGGTATGCCCAGCATGTCAGAAGGTTTCCACACGAAGACATCGCGATTGGCGCATAGAAAGTCGGTGAGCTCGTATTCCTATTTGGCTAGGAGCAGGGTCCCACTCTGCATCGTCTTGGTTGGGTTAGTGGGGTCGATCCCCACCACCTTAGTTTCCTCGAGCAGGCGGAAGGCAGTCGAGGAGGTTGGCTTGTTGCAGTTCAGGACTGCTAGGGTCGACAACTCCTCGAGCCGTGGGAGCTCGGATGAGTTGATGACGGCAGTGGCGAGATCGAAATGCTCGCGGTCGCACGTGAAGGCGTACGAGAAGGTGCTACCCACAGTGATGACGTCGTTTGGTCCCAGCATCTTCAACTTGAGGTAGGTGTAGTTGGGGATCGCCCTGAACTTGGCATAGCATGGCCGCCCCAAGATGGCATGGTAGGACCCTAGGAAGTCCACCACCTCAAAGGTTAGGACCTCTGAGCGGAAGTTGGCTCGGTCGACAAAAGTGACAGGCAGGTCGATCTGCCCAAGCGAGTATGCCTGCGTCCCTGAGATCACGCCGTGGAAGAGAGAGCTCACTGAGTGGAGTTCCGACTGGGGGATGCGCATGGCATCGAGGGTGTCAATGTAGAGGATGTTGAGGCTGCTGCCTCCATCTATCAGCACCTTGGTGAGGCGCTTCTTGCGGATAATGGGGTCAACGATGAGCGGGTAGCACCCCGGTTTGGCGACGTGGGATGAATGGTCCCTCTGATCAAAGATGATCGGAGATTCCGACCAGCTGAGGAAAGAGGGGACAGCCATTTTGGTGATGCATGCCTCTCTATAGCACACTTTGTGTTGGCACTTGGAGTAAATGGCATCAGATCCCCTAAAGATCATGATGCATTCCTTAGGATCAGGAAAGTCATCCCCATCCTTGCCCGCCTCGCCTCCTTTCTTGGCTGCTGCCTTCTTGCCCTTTCCTTCTTTCGGCCCACCGGCCTATCGTAGGAAGCGCTTGAGGAGCTCGTAGTCCTTGTAGAGGTG
>NW_027097181.1:0-40000 GCF_019320115.1 Miscanthus floridulus | reverse complement strand
ACCGTTCCTACCTAAGGATCACCCTTACCGTAGGAACAAAAAAGATTTTAACAGGACTATTGTGAAACACTTACCTCCAAAATATCAAGACGGGCCTGCGATACTTCAAGAAGTTAACAAACTAGAGGTTGTTCTTGGGAAGGGGGACACTACAGTAGCAGCGCCTGATGGGAGCGTTTAAAAGAAAAAAATCAGTTTTCTAAAAACTACCTTACTGGCTAGTGATGAGTGTACACCACTGTCTTGATTTCATACACATTACTAAAAACATGTGCGGTAACACGCTTAACACCTTGATGGACACTAGGGGCACATCGAAGGATTCACTAGCCACACGCCTAGACATGCAACACTTGGGAATCAGGAAGGAGCTGCATCTCATGGCACTAGAGGATGGCCAGTTTGAACTTCTAGTTGCGTCGCGGACCTTGAAGAAGGAAGAAAAGCGTATGCTTTTTTCTTTCTTCAATGAACTCAAAGTCCCAACGGGCTACTGTGCGAACTCAAAGAGGCCAGTGAACATGAGAAAACTCAAGTTCAACTATAGCTGTATGAAGGCCCATGACTGTCATATCATTATGACTCAGCTGCTCCCTATTGCCCTGCGTGTATCCTCCCCCCAAAGGTCGGCGTCCCCAATCATAAAGCTATGCTCGTTCTTCAATGTGATCTCAAAAAAGGTCATTGATGTATCCACGCTGGACCAGCTACAGCGAGACATAGCCGAAACTCTCGTTAGGCTTGAGATGCATTTCCCACCGACTTACTTTGATATCTCAATGCATCTGCTCGTTCATCTTATTGACCAAATTAGAGCCCTTTGCCCAATGTATCTACATCAGATGTTCCCTTTCGAAAGGTTGATGAAAATTTTCAGGAGGTATGTTAGAAACAGACTTAGGCCAAAAGGGGGCATGGTTGAAGGATGGTCAATGGAGGAGGCCATTGAGTTCTGCACATATTATCTGGACATCAATAGGGTTAGAGTTCTAGAATCTTGTCACGAGGGAAGACTAGGTGGCAAAGGAACGATCGGGGAGAAATCTATCACTAGTAGACGACCCCATTTCTTTCAGACAGGCATAGTTCGCTGTTCTCCAGCAAGCAGAGGATGTGATGCCATACATTGACGAGTATAGGCAATCGCTGCAAACTTTGTATCCGAGTAGGTCACAGGCTTGGCTTGATAAAAAACATAAGGAGGAATTTGTTAGCTGGTTGCGATGCCACTTGATTAGAACAATGTTGGGTGATCAGGTGGATATCTTAGCCAAGGGACGTTTGAGTACATTGCTTAAGTACCAAGGGTATGAGATCAATGGATTTACATTTTACACAAAAAAGTAAGATGAAAAGAGCACATACCAAAACTATTGGTGTTCGTTTCGATGCTCACGACGAAAATGGCAACGTACAAGCGAATGTACTATGTTTTCTTAGAGGAGATATGTGAGCTAGACTACGGTCAATTAAGGCAGCTCTTTTTCGCTGCCAGTGGGTCCTGGCTCAGAGAAAATCACCACCGACAGAGAAGGGTTCACTATCGTTGATCTCACTAAGACCACATACAGAGACGACCCCTTCATCCTTGCAGAAGACGTTATGCAAATATTCTAAGCAGGGGACAACAAGACAAAAGCAAAGCTAAAAGTAGTCCTGTAAGGAAAAAGGAAGATTATCGGTGTTGATGGAGTGACGGACGAAGAAGACTACAGGGGCTATCAGGAAATGCTTGCATTCGGAGCGAACGTACCCTTACCTATCCTTGAAGAGGGTGACGAACCTACTTACGTCCAGCGTGATCACGATAAGGCCCTCATTGTTGGACCCGATGAAGATAGTTAGATTATTGTTAACTATATAATCATTATTCAGACGTTGTATCAGTAATTCACACTGAATATCTAATTTATATTTTGTGCACATCTCTATAATTTAATTATTGACTATGTAATCAAATATTGAAGACGATGTTCACAAACACTATTATTTGATAATTATAGGCCATTAATAAATTATCATAGAATTAAATAATTAAGACACAAATTTTTGTATTATTTTAGAATATAAACTAACTGCATTATTTCTATTAATAAATAAAAAAATAAAACCGATCTAACCGAACTCCTTATCCTAACTCAACGGTTAAGGCCGCGCACTCTCGACCCCACGACCCACGCTCGAATACCAGGCGGGCCAAACTTTTTTGATTTTTCATTTATTATATAGTGCGTTACGACAGGATAAAATAAAACGTACAACTAATTCTAACGTAATCTCTATTCTAGCGCAGTGGTTAATGCTCCAACTAAGAACCCTGAGACCTGGGTTTGAATCCTAAGCTCAGGAATTTTTTTATATTTTTTATAAAAGGCTACGACGACAGGCAGCCCAGCTGCTGGGTGTTAGCATGGCAGGGCCCATCAATGTCGGTTTTGGTTTCAAAACCGACAATGATAGAAGTTATCACTTTCGGTTGCCAAAACCGGCACAGAAGACAACATTCACTATCGATTTTTAAACTAAAACCGACAGTGATGTTTAGATGCTCCTCACAGACCAAAAGTGCTCCCATTGACTACCACAGGAGGAGCACTACTTCCACCTACCCCGACAGCTTTAGTTCAAAAACAAAAGCGTACCACGACTGCTAGCCCCTATAAAATGGCCCTCGGCTGGGAGCTAGCCTCTCAATAGCCAAGTCTTGCCACCCTCTTGCTACTTATTTTTCACTTCGTTCTCTCTAGCTAGCATACACATCTATGGCCTCTATGTGGGAGAAAGCCCTTCATATATAAATTTCAATAAGCGTGGTCATCCGCAAGGATGGTGCACACAAAAGATACCAGAAGAATGTTTTTGAAGATAGAGCAACGCCGAAGCTTGGGGACGCCGCGAGGTTGACAGAGTCATCCTATTCGGTGTGCTCTGGACTGTTTGACTAGAGCGGCATGGATTCATCGCTACTCGTCAACCATCCCGTGTGCTTTGGATTGTCAGTCTGGAGAGGCATGGGTTCAACAGCTCCCTACGACGTCAGAAGAGTCGTTCGAGTGAGCGCACGTAATGTCTGGGTTGCCCCTGTCCCCTGTAGGGTGGTGTCCTGCCCGGTTAGGGCGGCTTGTAATTTTTACCACGTCCTTGGGTATGGTTTATAAATACCCGTTGGGTGACACAGTAAAGCATGATGAATTAATAACCATTTACTTTTGAATTTAGTACGATCATGTTCTATCCCCTCATTAGAGCATCTCCAAGAGCCTTTCTAAATTTCACTCTCTAAATCATCATTTGGAGAGCCATTTGCGTAAAAATCGCTTTCTATAACTTTTCACTCTCCAATAGTTTTTTCATATCTCATGCGCACTCTAGAGAGCAATTTTCATCTTCTATTTTTGGCTAGCGAAAAATCCAGAATAAAAAATGGCTATATTTGGATGACCATTTAGAAAAACTGTTGAAGGGTAGTTTCTCACCAAAATCTCTGTTCCAGCATTTAGAAAGGATATAGAGAGTCTCTTGGAGATGCTCTTATACTTTCTCTTTCTCTTTCCTATGGACACACCCTTGGTCTGCCCCGTGCTGCTCTCTAGCGAGGGTGGGAGGCCTAGCGAAGCCCCACAAAAATCTCTTCTTAAAAGAGGGTCAAGAGTTTAAAAGATCGATAATATTATATTTATTATTTATTTTTGATATTTATATGAAAATAACAGAACAAATTAGAACAGAAAGGTATTGGAAACTTGAAGATAAAACAAAATAGAAACGACTCGAGAGTCAACGTTCGGAGACCGAACGTGACAAAAAAAAGTGTAAAAAAATATGAGCAGAACATGGAAAAAACGGACAAGGAAAAATAGAGAAAACAAAACATGGGAGAAAATGAAAAAAAGACAGAAAAACAGAAACCGAACGTGAAAAGAACTCAAACGGTAAGACGACGTGAGAAAATGAAACCGGAAACGTAAAAAAAAAAGAAACTGAAACCGTACAACATGGAATTATGGAAGCAACAAAAAGACGGCCTTGGGGATAAAAAAAAGAAGAAAAAAACCAAAAAACTCTTTATGCTTTAATATTAGGAAATAAAGGATAAGGTAAAACCTCTTCGTGGTTTAATATTAGGAATAAAAGATAAGATAAAATTAAATGTACAAATGCAAATTTATACGCTTGTCCGTTTTTATTTGAATTAAAGGTACAAATTTATTTGTTCGATAGCCATGGGCAATGAGGACCATGACTTACACGGTGTTGGTTGTGGGGTGCCTTACTGCCTTATCTTCAAATCTCATCTTCATCGGATTGAAAAAAAAAATCTTATTTTCCTGAAACCTGTCATATAGAAGAATAAGATAAAAAAATCATGCTCCAACATATTCTTTTTCTTATCCACTTTCCCGAATTTTTGTTCTCAATCCCTCAAACCTCTATCATTTCATCAAACAAAGGGATACCCTTTCGTCCCCTTTCTCTTTCCTGCAACCCTTTCTTTCCCTTTTCAACGGTAATTTCTTTCTCGAGCCGTTTTCCTTCTCTTCGCACCCGCCACTGCCTCTTCCCACATCTAGCATCATTGACAATGGTTCAATGTTTGCTCTGAGGCTGGCCACTGGTCGAAATCTGGTCATCCCGACCCCGACTGTCTTCCCCAAGCTCGTAGCGGCCCCTCCAGTTTCATAAAAAAAAATTGCCCGATAGCTCGGCCCTAGCTGCTTGCACTCGACCACATCCAACACCGCGCTGACCTTGGCTGGCCCTAGCTGCTTGCACTCGACCACATCCGACACCGCGCCGACCTTGGCTGCAGCGCCAGTTGTTGCCGCCGGAGGAGGAACGGGAGAACACCAAGAGAGGTAAAGAGAGGAAAAGGGAAAGAGTAGAGGATGTTAGGTCCCACCCAATAAGGGGACGAGAGTTCTCAACCTGATGCAGCAATACTCTCCTAAAATCACCAATCAAATTTTCTCAATCCCCTCTAACGGATTTTAATGGAAAGAGAAAAGAAGATACAGTGGAGATGCTCTTATATGTGAGAAAAGTAAAAAACATTCATGCATACCATACGCCAGTTTCTAAGAGCAGCTCCAGTGTGGTGGGAAACCGAACCGTAGGGAGAGAGAAGTAGCAGGATGGTTCGATTTCAACGCTGGAGCTATCGAACCGAGTAGATCGATTTCAGAAAGCGGATCTTCGTTTTGGTGCGAACCGAGTCCTGCATGCAGCAGCATGTACAGAAGAGAGCAAAAGGTGTCGCATTCTTTCCTATTTTTTAATCAGCTGTGGCCCCCACCAAACGACACTCACACTGCAGCAACCAAACCATACGCAACATCCGAATTTGAAATCCATCTCAGCACTACAACCGAACCGAACACCGGAGCTGCCCTAATCGCGGATTAAAAACTAGTGCTCCCTAGAAATAACGTGAGCTAACGGTTAGTAAGTGAGAAGTGAGTGGAGATTAGGGATGAAAACGGTACGGATATTTTCCGACCGTATTCGAAACCGAATCCGTTTAGAGGGGTTGAGATCTGTCCGTATCTGAGTCCGGATATCCAACATCCGATACCGTATCCGTATCCGAATACTCAAATCGCATATTTATGATGTCGATATCCAATCGTATCCTATCCGACATAGTTGACACTATCAGTATTCGAATTCGAATCCGGACAGAAATATGAAAACAAATGTAATATCGGTGATATCCATCCGTATCCGATCCGTTTTCATCCCTAGCGGAGATGAGCTTTTTCGGCTTAGATTTTGGTTTGGGTGGAGAGGAGCTTTGTGCGGCTGATTTTGAGTTGGCAAAACTAAGTACTTGCCACAATTGCCACCGGTTAAAAACAAACTTTGCATGCCATTGTGCGTAGGCAACGGACTAGACGACAATGAATTGGATGCTTATGTTGCATGCTAATTTTTTTACTAGCACAGTACAGTAGGCAAATAACCCTATTTGGTAGGACTTATTGCTGCTGGGGCTAATTTATTGTAAGAGAAAAACAATGTTCCATGTCTAAAAAAGTAGAGCTGATTCTGGGCGATAAGCTGCGAACATGGCCCAAGTGACTTCCGACATTACAGACATAGTGATAAGTGGTAGGGAACTGTTAATTTTGACTAATCTTGTGGGAGGAGATCATGTTCAGGAGTAGAAGACAGGTCCCTCAGTAATTGCTAACACAGAAAGACGGCGGTGCTTGCAGCAGTGTGCGGCGTGAGCGTGCCGGAGCTGGGAGCGACCCGGCGCAGTGAGCACCGGCAGGGCCGGGGCCGGGTGTGTTTGCTTTGCAGCGTGCCAGCGTGGCCCGGGGGCGCTCGCGATCCGGCCGTGAGGCGCTGGAAAATCGACCGACCGCCTGGGGAGCTGCCTGGCAGAGGCAACTTTGCAAGGTTGAGAAGCAACGGCGCGCGCGCAATCGCGCGCGGCAGAGTCCGGGTCTCGAGCGCGCACGGCTGCGTGCAGGTGGCAGCGGCTCTCGCTGCGCTGCAGTGCGTGTGCGGGCGCCGGTCGGCTCTCCTGTCCGGCGGCGCCGTGGTCTCAGCTCAGACAGAGGCCACAGCAGCCCCCGCCGCGGCGCCGCCATCTCCACTGGGGCGCAGGGAGTTCCGGCTCCCAATCCGAAGCGGACAGATATGGCGTGGCGCCCACGCGGCGGCAGCGGCACGGCCCTGAGCTCCGACTCCGACTCCATCTCCGACTCCGACTCCGACTCCGACTCACCTGTACCTGAATTTTTTTGGGCGCGCTCGCCGAATGCTGCTACGGCGGATCCATCCTCTCCGCCTCGTCTCCTCTGCCCAGCTCATCACTTGCGCCGCCGCTTCTGCTGCGCTGCTGGTGCGTTAGCGTCTCGTCTCCCTCTCGACCTCCATCCATGGCGACACCGGCGGAGCGCGCGCGGGTGTACTTCGGCAACGCGCTTCTGCCAGCGCCGCTCCCGACCCCGCCCAAGGGCAAGATGCTGCCGCTGCTGCCGGCGCCGCTGCGCGTCGCCGTCGTCGTCCTCCCCAAGCCCAACTCATCGCCGCCCAAGAAGCCGCGCCGCGCCGACACCGACGAGAGGTGGGGCGCACGCAAGGACGCCGGCAGCAACCCGACCTCCAAGCCCGGCCGCGCCGACGCCGTCGCGAGGTGGGACGCGCAGAAGACCAAACCTTCTGCCACGGCCGCCCCTGCGTCGTCATCAGGGTCGGGCAGGAGCGGCAGCCCGGCCGGCCGTGCGTCGTCGTCGGCCGAGAGGTGGGACAGCAACAAGAAGACGAGCGCGACATCGTCCTCGGCGAGCAGCGGCAGCCCGAACAGCCCGGCGCCGTCGAGTGGGAAGTGGAACGGCAGCAAGCGCCGCCCTGCTGTCTGCGGCCGGGCGCCGTCCGCTGAGCGCTGGGACGCGCACAAGAAGCCTCGGCCACCGCGAGCCGCCGACGGCTGGAGCAGCACCACAAGCAACGACGTGGAGTTAGACACGCTGCGGCCGCAGCTTCTGCCGCGGGCGCTCTACGCTGGACCGGGCTTCATCCCCGCGCCGGAGCCGAGCATGCTTCCCATGCCGTCGTCGTTGATGGTGCGCGCTGCATAGCTGCAAGCCTGCAAGGAACGGTGCACTTGGTGATCAGCACCTTAAAGTTAGCAATGGCTGCCACGTGGTGATGGGTGCTTGTAATCTGCGTGCTATGAGCAACTAGAATGTTGGCATGTCGCTGAGTACCATGTACAACTTCTTGCGTTGATCCATGTAATCTCAACTGTGTTGTAATGTTAGTTGATTTATTTAAATTTGCTTCAAGCCCTGCCAATTTATGAGCGTTTAGCATCCATTGCGTGGTTTCGGCCTAACTATTTGAAATCAAAGCTGCCAACTCGTCTACTCCTCTCTGTATGCTGCTATGTGCTCTCCATTGACTTGGATGGTGTTTGTTTCATTTGGCCAATTTCACCTGCAAGACTGTTCCTTTCAAAGTGCAAAATTCAGGCACGGTCTTATTATGAGGAACAGAAACATGGACATAATTGGAATTCAAATCAAAGAACCTACAAAAGTTAAATAGAGAAGCCTCTCTTCATTTAAGCCTAAATGGAGAGGCCCCCCGTATTTAGAAATATTCATTCAAATCCAAAGAATGAAAAATTGGGATAAAATGAAGTATGAGGAAGGAGAAAGAAGTAAATTCCATCCACCTACGGTGACCTCCTTCTCTGGCCACCTTTGGCGAGGTTCGATTAGGGTTTCTGGTTGGGGAGAGGATATGTGTCGCTTACTCGCTTATGGGTTTAGAGAGATCTCTAGAAGAGGTAGTCAGGACCACAATGGTGATGATGTGTGGGCGAAACGGTGGGCGGTGGTGGCACCACCACCGGTGGAGGCTGGTTAGGGATGGTCGGTGGGGGGAGAGGGGGGAGATTGAGGGTGAAGACAACAGAGTGTGGTGGTTTTGGGATTAGAGGAGGAAGAAGACTAGATGTTGGTTCAATGTATCGGGTCAGGGAGGGTTCTCATTGTATCCTTAACGAGAACACTCTCTGGCTAGTTACTTTCCTCTCATTATGCTCACTAGTCATGGGTCTAGCAATTTATCCAAAATTTAAGAATAGATACCCATTAAAACTCACCTTTTAGAGGATGCCACAAATCATTAAATTATGTTCTTTTTTATATTTATTCACTCCCATGATACAATATTCATCCAACTCGTCTTGTCAAACAATATCTATTTTGTCTATATCAATATCTATCTATTGATCCATCCTATAAGAGTGTTTTATATATTATATTAAGGCTATCCGTTGTTATGTTTAGCGTTCTCGATAGCCATGGGCAATGTGGACGATGTACTCGGTGTCGGTCATGGGGTGCCTATCTTATTCCCAAATCTACCTTAGAGCATCATCACTAGTTGAAAAAACAATCACTTTTTTTTTCTAAAACATATCATATAAGGGAATAAGATCAAAAAAATAATGCTTCAATAGACCCCTTTTCTTATCCTTTTCCCTAGTTTTTTTAATCCCTAAAAAATCTCTACCATTCCCTCAAACTAAGGGGAATAGGGGATACCCCTTCGTCCCCTTTCCCTTTCCCATAACAGTTTCTTTCCCACTTCATCTTCCATCTCTTTGCATCCACCACCGTCTCTTCTCGCATCTAGCATCACTGGTGATGGTTCAGTGTCCGGGGGCTGCTGCAGAGGCTGATCACTAGCTAGAATCGGGTTGTCATAGCCCCAGCTATCTTTCCCTGAGCTCTTGGCGTCTGGAGTATCCCGTAGCCCCAGCTGCCCGCACTTGACCACATTCACCACTGCTGCAATTGCTCCCTGTCCACCGTATATGGAGTCTGCCGCCGCGTTCCAAAGCGCTTCAGGACAGCCTCCTTCGCTAGTGGTGATGCACCCATGCCATGTCTCTTTGACTATGCCGCCGAAGAGGAAGCTCAAACCGGCGAAGAAGAAGGCTGGGATGAGCAGGCTTTATCGCACTAGTCCGCTGAGGGCCGCCCAGGGCCGAGCACACCGAGGCCGCCGAGGGCCGAGCAGGCAAGCTGTGTGGACTCTGTCACGCTAGAGTTGCTGCCAGGGTTGACTCATGAGTGGGCGAGCCACGTGGGCCACCATGTCGCTACCGTGCTAGTTGCTACCACTAGAGTACAAAAGAGAGAACGCCGATTGATCGAGGGAGAGAGGAAAGGGAGGAGAGAAAAGGTTTCCCCCGTGAGGCCTAAAGGGGATGGATTTTCTCAATCTACTACACCTACAACAACACTCCCCTAAAATTACCAATCATGTTTTTTTCTCAATCCTAGCATATTTTAAGAAAAAAAGAGATTTGGTGGAGATGCTCTTATATATGTGAAAAATAAAAACATTCATACATTCCAATTCCATACGCCAGCTTCTAATAATGCGGATTAAAAACTAGTGTTCCCTAGAAATAACGTGAGCTAACGGTTAGTAAGTGAGAAGTGAGTGGAGATGAGCTTTTTTCGGCTTATATTTTGGTTTGGGTGGAGAGGAGCTTTGTGCGGCTGATTTTGAGTTGGCAAAACTAAGTATTTACCACAATTGCCACCGGTTGAAAACAAACTTTGCATGCCATTTGTGCGTTTCCTTCCCTTCGGGTTCTCCCGCAGCCGGAATTGCTAGGGCTTGCTGGCCGGCCGCCGCCCGGCGCCTCCGGTCAGGTCGCAGGGCGCCACCACGTACATCCACTCATCCGTTCCCTGACCGGAGCTCCTGGGAGAGGTGACGGCGAACCCGCTCCTCCGCTGCCGTAGAGATCGTCAGGCTCCGGCCGCCTCCGACGTTGCTGCTGCAGACGAGTCCGGCCGGCCAACCTCGGACCTCCACCCACTCCTTGCCGCAAAGCCGACGTACTTGAGCATCTCCTCTCCTCCTTGGTCTCCCAATCAGATCTGGAAAGGCGTTGCTCAGAGGTTACAACTTACAATCTCCTTGCTGCAATTTGGATGGGAAGAACTGTTGCATTAACTTGTTGCAGTTTTTGCCTTGAGAATTTCACGTGAGTTTCTTGAGCATTAAATAAATATACTGATATGACATAATATTGATGAATAGAGTTTCATGGGAGTAGAATGATTTTTATGGGAATGAAACTAGTCCACACTGTTTCCAACACAAATCCCCACTAAGACTGGCCTTAACAACTGCAGCTTAAAGACAAAACACAAGATTGATTACTAGTAGGTCTAGCTAAGCTGATGACGCTGATACTGCAACTGGAATTAATTCATCTGGCTATATGTTAGGAAGAATCATTTTTTTTTTCAGTAGCAAATCGTACAACAGGCCTAACTTGTTTAGTAATGGTATATCCTGCTATGTTCTGAATTTGCCAGC
This sequence comes from Miscanthus floridulus, assembly GCF_019320115.1. Taxonomy (NCBI): domain Eukaryota; kingdom Viridiplantae; phylum Streptophyta; class Magnoliopsida; order Poales; family Poaceae; genus Miscanthus; species Miscanthus floridulus. The sequence goes on along the minus strand of NW_027097181.1, from coordinate 29,137 downwards.
CATGTCCTTCTATGTTCTGAATTCTTTCCTTTCCCCTGAAATTTCCATGCACTGTCTGTTAGTTCAACTGTAAGCACACCCTGTTTATTGTTGTGTAGTCATGTACATTTCATTTTCTCATCTTCATGAATGCCGGAAGCCTGTTAGTGAGTTAGTAATATTGGCTGGTTGCAATGATAATTCTGTATAGATGGAAAAAGGGACAACAAAAAAAAGGAAAGCCACTGCAAAATTGGATGCCATTGCACATAGAGCGTGGATAGAGATAGTTTTGGAAGAGATCGCTAGCTACCCAGAACAGGCCATAAGGTTACACACAGAGCCTGTTGAAAGTTTGAAGAACAAACTGGCAGGGTCCTACCGTCGTGGCCAACATAGAAATAGGTGGGATGGATGCCCTCAGAGCTGAATACAGAGCATGAAAGACTTTGAAAATCCATCCCCCGAGGTTAGGGGGTGAGCCTAAAATTCGGACTATTGCTACAACTGAAGAGTGGTGGAATGGAAAGATTAAGGTATACACGAGTATATGTTTATTTTTTCTCAGTTGATGAGCATTAATTTTTACAAAAGGATTGACATTTGTCTTTTATTTAGAGGGTGGCCCCAGCTTGTAAGAAGTATAGGCATGCACCATTGGAATATGAAGATGGGTTAGATGTCATTTTTCATATGTCAACACTCAACATGCACCAACGAATCTGCGGAATTTGCATGAGTGCCAGGTGTGGATCGTATGGGCAGTCCGGGTCTGTTGACAATAATTCACCTATTGCAATACCCATTGGAGACAAGGGGGGAATGAGTTGCTCAAGGATATATCCAGCAAAGAAATCTGTCAAGAATCAAGCACCGATCGGCTTCGTCCTAAATCAATGTCCCGATGGCCTATCCACCATTAACAAAATTAATAAAAAACTTACAACTCTGGCTGCTATCTCAACCTCATTAGGCAAGTGGGTTAAAACCAGTGTCACTGATTTATACATCAAAGCCCCAGTAAAACATGTGTGGTAAGCACTTATGCGTGTTACCTAGAACATAACCGTCATCCCAATAGCTGAATATCTCCAATATCTACCGCAGCAACATGGATAGATACAACATTGAAATAGCTTGCTGCACTCACCATACATCTCAATTACCCTATCCCTATGTCCAATATAATGCCTAGACAAACCAAAATTACCCATTGCATCCCCTACTTGCTACCTAATATTACATTGACTTTTTTTAAACAGCATGGGAAATTAGCGGTACACTATCACCTAATTAAGTGCCATAGCGGATGAGCCAAGCTCCATAGACAATAGCCAGGACCCCTGCCTGCCAAGGCATGGCTTTGGTGCCGGGTCCTCCTCATTGATGCCATTGATCCCCTCATGCTCCTAGGCCAATGGAGGGAGCTATCAATTGATGCCATAGCCATGGGGCGACAGATGTGAGATCCAGAATGGGTCAAGTGAGGCTAGGAACCCAAGGCATGGAGTTGTCTTTTTAGTAATTTGAGTTAATACCATGGTGCTTTGTCGACATTGGTTTAGGGCTAGCGATAAAGAGCCCATAAATTGAAATACTACCCTATCGTTTTCTCTTGTATTGAGCCCATTGGCCATAAAAATTATGCAAACTAAATTATGTAGGACATTGAACAAGACCTGTTGTTTGATTTAAATTGAATGAATGGAGTTTTTTGGCATGTCAGTTTGGACACATGGTTGTATACTTTGAAATGACATTGGTTTGATCACTTGTTCTTTAAAGGAATTATGCAAGCTTAGAGCCTAGACTAGAAGTGCAATTTTCCTTGTGTTGGTTGATATTGCACCAATACTTTCACCGTCGTCAAGTCTAATGTAGTATAACAATGTAGCGCCATCCTAAGCTTCTCCAATTATTCTAGATAGTGGTCATGTTCCTCTACTATCCATTTATGAGTTTTGAAAAGAAAACTATTCGCAGCTTTGGTGTGAAATGTGCAAGAACTTACATGCTTATATATAATTCTTTATATGATAGGTCATGAAGCCTAGTGCTAATCAAAGTATTGACCCAAGAACACAAATGGCTTCTTCAAATGGTCTTGCTGTACCTAATGTATCTCAAAGTGATTCAAAGCTTGAGCTCTTTGGTTTTGACTCTCTAGTCAATATTTTGGGACTCAAGAGGTATGACCACTTGTTCTACTATTTTCACCACATTTACTAGATATTAGGTTGTTTTTGTTACCACTTTGTGTTTTCTTTTGTTAACCACTTGATATTTAAGGAAATGGCTAGAAACCTAAGGCTATTTATTTTACTCTACAAATGAAAAGGAACGTGCCATTTATCTAATTGATTATGAACAGTATGGCAGGAGAACAAGCTCAGGCAACATCTAGCCCTAGGGACAGTGAGGATGTTGAGATAGCCATTGGATTCCCTAAGGTTTTTTTGGTCCATATGCGGGCAAAACACTTAACTCTTCATAAACATAACTCTGTTGATAATTACATTTATTTTATTTGGTGTGTAGGAAACTGAGCCTAAACAAGACACCTTGATGGGTGTATTTATTCCATGTCTGCAGAACATCTTGGGAATAATATATTATATCCGTTTTACTTGGTATACTTCTACCATCATTTTTATTGTGTATGTGTTGCATTAGTTTCTAGATAGTTTTCCAGCTTAAGCACATCAGCTTTCATTACTGTATTCATATTTTCATATGTCATCAAGTATCATGTAAAATATAACTATCTGTTTTTGGGAAATATCCTTCGTGCTACATTTGCTATCTGTTTAGTCATTAGCAGCGATCTATTTTCATAGTTAACCAAAACCTTAGAATGGTAAGGTTGTAATCTTATAACCAAATCTAGATATAGTAAGTCAATAGTTTAAATTTTTAGTGTCAAGAAGTTTTAGCATTTTGAAATTTGTGCTTCATGGCATTGTCTATTTCTTATGGACAAACTAACAATATATTCCAATGTTCAAGAATTGACAATTTATTTCTATTTACCACAGGATTGTGGGTATGGGAGGCATATGGCAGTCACTTGTTTTAGTCGCATTTTGCGGTGCATGCACATTTTTAACTGGATTGTCATTAAGTGCAATTGCAACAAATGGAGCAATGAAGGTATGCTGAATATGGGTAGAGTTAGTGGTAGGTGAAGTTTCTCGAAGTATGTTACAATTCGCATTTGCAAATCAATGAGTTGTTCTATGTTTGTGAAATATGTGAGACGGTGAGGTTAAAACCTAAAAATCTAACAAATAGTAAAAATATTTAATCAAAATCTCAAAATTAGAAGAAAAAAAGTCTAAAAATTTACTAGAATTATTTGCCTTTCCATATCCTCTTTGTATTTTCTCTGTCACCCGCTTGTTTAAAAATAAATAAATTAGTTCACAATTTGTTGTATTTGAATGGATGGCCTAGAAATTTGAACACCTATAGAGTGAGATATATTTTCTTTTATTCTCAGGGCGGTGGCCCTTACTATCTAATTGGTCGTGCACTTGGTCCAGAAGTTGGGATTAGTATTGGGTTGTGCTTCTTCCTTGGAAATGCAGTTGCTGGAGCTATGTAAGTCCACGTGCTTATTTAATTTTCTCGTCATGCATGTGAATGTTAGAGAAATGATATGTGACCCTCTGGGCCTAAATCCCCCTAAATCATTATTCATAGTTAGGTGTATATCATTGAAAGGATACGTCACACCCGATTTTAAGGATAAAATGTGATACATAATCTTATGTGTGCCCAGAGATCAGTCTCACACATAAGCCGATAAATTATAGATAGTATCATCACAAGTGTTTATTACATAACGTATAATAAGACAGAGTCTTCACATAAATGTAGCGGAAGTATAAAGAAAAATCTCTCGCAGAGGCTCCATATCACAGGGACGTCAACTGGTTGACCACAAGTCTAGTAATCCTCGTAAAAGTCGTCATTACCATAGCCATCTGTTACCCATCCAGGATTTTTATCCAAATAATGAAAATAAATAAGCGTAAGTATGTGTCGTACTCAACAAGTGTAACATGTGGTTCATGAGGCTCAAAAGGCTTGACACAGGTTTAACAACATTCAGCTTTTAATTGTCACAATTTTAGCATAAGAGTAGCAACAAATTGTTTTAATCCCATAGTAAAACATATGATCAACGTAAACATGAATAATGAATAGCATAAACAAGTAATTAATAGTGATCATCTATTCCATAAGTGTTCTAAGGCCGCTCGTGACCGTGAGTATGGCTGATATACTAGTTTTACACTCTGCAGAGGTTGTACACTTTCACTGTGAGTCGTGATACCCATATGCCCAAGTTAATTATTCCCAAAACACTTCCAAGGTGAGCAGGTAGGGTTCACTATGAAGCCTTCAAAGGTTAGTCTAACAAGTTAGGGCCATTAGATTCACTCGATAAACAGACATAGGAACCCCCTGTCGAATGACACAATTCCATCACGGCTATACACATAAGAGTAGAGGTTGTCCTATACCTGATTCGTCAAGCCATTCTTACACCATAAAGGTAACCACTAACAAGCTAGAAAAGGTCCTCATACTGAGCTAAAGCCAGAGCCATGTGGCCCTCATAGCTGTACTATAAGTCATGGATGATCACTTATAGATAAGTCCTTAGAGAGAGAAATCTGAAGCATTTAGAAAGTAGCTAAATACCCTAGCCCCATGTTTCCAAGTTGCTAAAAAGTCATATTTTAATGTTTATTGCATATACCATTAGTCAAGTTACAATATCACAGTTTAATTGAGTACTAGCAAAGCTACCCAATGCATATCACATAGGAGACAAGGTATAAGTTCAATTCTATGAAATCTCTATCAAGGTGACACATGCAGTATGAATTAAATGTATTAAGGTTGATAGAAAACAAGGATAATCCTATGCTATACTTACCTTGAACAAAGTGTTCCTGATGATCCTACTCGTCAAATAGTACTCTTGATCACCCACGAATTGCTCACCGTCTTACTCGATAATCACAACAACATACAAGCATTCAAAAGCAATCATGCAAAACAAACAAAGGCTATAGATTAGAATAGTGCACCAATCAGCATAAAATCAAGATAAAAAGTTTATAAAACAAATCTACGTCTTGTCACGAACACACAGACGCAAATATCACAAAAATCAGAGCTAAAACGAAAAAGTTATGAATTAAACAAGATATCTTTTATTAAAATAATAGATTAAATCTAACCTTGAATTTTAAAAGTTGAAAACATGTCTAACAGTAGGATGAACATGTAGATTACTTAATTACGAATCTAACGCAACTTGAACGGATCAAATCCGAGTTAAAACAGAGAAGTTATGACCTAAAGAAAATAGTGGCAAAACTGTAAATAGACAAAAACGTATTTTGAATCTACTAGAAAGAAACAACGCTTTTAGAATAGAAAAACGTATTTTGGGAGTGCGCTATGGATTGTGGGTTAATTTGTAGAAAACAGAGGGTCTCTTTAACAAAATTGCAGGGACTCTTTAGCAAAATCCCCAGCCGAAGGGGTATAAGCCGATCTAAGGCGTCGGAACAAGGATGGATGGCTCAGATTAGAGGGGAAGGAAAGAGAGTTGCCGGCGGTGAGCTAAGACGGCAGCGCATGGCCGGAATAAGCAGGGGACCTAACCGACATTCGTCGTTCACGACGTTTCAGACATCATCGGTCAAAAAGAAAGCACGGGGAGCAAGAGGAAGACACGGCAAACTCACCAAGGTAGGTCACAATGGCGCGGATCGGATGGAGGGGGCGCGTGGCTTGGCGGGGCGGACGGCGATGAGCTAGGGTTGTAGCGCGCTTGCAAGCTCTAGGCAGAGGCGGCGGTGCGCTAGGGTTAGGCAGGGGAGGTGCGGTGTGGCTTAGGGCGGTATTTATGAGGGGTTCGGGCGTGGCGCACACGCTAAGGCGAGGAAACGGGGCGGAGATGGATTCCACGATGGCATCAGAGTCCGGCACGACGACGACTTGAGGTAGGGGACGGCGCCGATAGGTGGGCCCGACACGTCAGTCACAGAGAGAGAGAGAGAGGGACGCTACCGCGTGACTTGAACTTTGGCTGGGCCTGTGGGAACGGGCTGACGCCAAGGCGGGGAAGAGGGGAAAGGAGAGACGGTCGCTGGCTGGGCCAACAGGCCGAACTGGCTGACTGCGGAGGGAGCAGAGGCAGGCCGAGGGAGGGCGAGGGAAGGGAGCCGGCCCACACGAGAGAGAGGGTAGAAACAGTAGAGCAGGCCGGCGAAGGGGAGAGGAGTAGGCCTTCAGGCTAAATTGAAGAAGAAGATGATTTACCATTTTCCAATTCCTTTTCTATTTTCTTAAACACCATTTCAAATCCAATTTGATTTCAAATTTAAATTCTTTTACAAATTTCAATCAAACCAAAGCATCACAAGTAAAATATGCAGCAACATGTATGTAGACCTACATTTGATTTTATTTTTAACAAAGTTATTATTTTTCTAAATTTATTTGCTCACAAAATGCATAATTAAATCATTTTCACTTATTTTAAAATCATTCAAATTTTAGGGTGTTACATTTCTACCCCCTTAAAATGAATCTCGTCCCCAAGATTCAAACGATGCTTACTCAAAAAGTTGTGGGTATGTTTTCCTCAAATCCTCTTCCCTTTCCCAAGTAAACTCATCTTCTGTATACTGATTTCACTGAACATTACACATCCTTATAACTCGGCTCCTCGTAACCCTTTCTACTGTCTCCAAAATCTTTACCGAAAATTCCTCATAGGTGAGATCTTCCTTAACTGTAAGCTCCTCTAACGGTATCTACTCCTCTGGTACATGCAAACACTTCTTTAATTGAGACACATGTAACACATCATGTACACCTGATAATCTCTCAGGCAATTCCAACTGATAAGCTACTTCTCCATGTCTCTCTAAAATCTTGAAAGGCCCAATATTCCTTGGTGCTAACGTTCCTTTCATGTTAAACCTTCTCACACTTCTCATTGGTGATACTTTTAGGTAAACATAATCCCCTATTTCAAAAACCAATTCTCTTCTCCGATTGTCAGCATAACTCTTCTGTTAAGACTGTGCCACTCTCAAGTTATCTCTAATCATCCTTACTTGCTCTTTTGCATCTCTTAAAACATCCAGTCCGAACACTTGAGTTTCTTCTATTTGATTCCAAAACAATGGGGTTCTACACTTTCATCCATACAAAGCTTCGAAAGGTGCCATATTGAGACTCTTCTGATAACTGTTGTTATAGGAGAACTCTGCATAAGGCAAACTCTTGCCCTAACTTGTACCATACTTCAATGCACAAGCTCTCAACATGTCCTCTAAAATCTGATTAGTCCTCTCAGTTTGTCCATCTGTTTGAGGATGATATGCCATACTAAAATTTAACTTTGTTCTCAATGAACTATGTACTTGCTGCCAAAAAAGGGATGTAAATTGAGTACCCCGATCAGACACAATTTTCTTGGGAATTTCATGTAGACAAATTATCTTCTCCATATATAATTGGGCCAACTTCGGTCCATTATAAGTAGTCTTGACCGGTATAAAGTGAGCAACTTTAGTTAACCGATCCACTATCACCCATATTGAATTATAACCTCCCTGAGTGCGTGGTAACCCAATAATGAAATCCATACCAACTTCTTCCCACTTCCACTCAGGTATCTTCATTGGTTGTAATAATCCTACAGGTCTTTGATGTTCTGCTTTAACTCTCTGACATGTATCACATAAAGCAACATATTCAACCACATCCCTCTTAAGTCCATACCACCAATACTTCTCTTTCAGATCCAAATACATCTTGGTACTCCTGGATGTATAGAGTAAGCAGACTCATGTGCCTCACAAAGAATTGCATCTCGTATAGCCTTATTCTTAGGCACACATAGTCTTTTCCCAAACCAAAGAGTTCCATTATCATCCATATGGAAACCTGGTTCCTTACCAATCACTATGTTCTCTGCAAGTTCCATTATCATCCATATGTTCTCTGCAACCTCTTATCCTGTAACTGACCCTTGCATATCTCTAGCTCCAAGGTAGGCTCTATCACAAACTCTACTGCATTAGTGATGAAACCCAAGTTTAGTTGCTTAAGTTTAGCACACAACTCACTTGACATAGATGCCACTTGCACCTCATTGGCGTAACTCTTCCTGCTAAGAGCATCGACAACAACGTTCGCCTTTCCAGGATGATAGTGTACATCCAGATCATAATCCTTAATCAACTCCAACCATCGACGCTGTCTCATATTCAGATCTGTCTGAGTGAAAATATACTTCAGACTCTTGTGATCAGTATAGATATCACTCTTATGTTTGATAAGATAGTGCCTCCATATTTTCAGAGCATGAACCACTGCTGCTAACTCCAAATCATGAGTAGGATAGTTTAGCTCATGCTTTCTCAACTGTCGGGATGCATAGGCTACTACTCTTCCTTCTTGCATAAGAACACATCCGAGACCTTGACGAGATGCATCACAATAGATACAAAAGTTCTTGTTCAAATCTGGCAAGACCAATACTAGGGCTGTAGTAAATCTCTTCTTCAATTCCTCAAAGTTAGCCTGGCACTTCTTGGACCACACAAACTTAGCATTTTTCTCCAATAGAGTTGTCATAGGCTTGGCAAGTTTAGAAAACCCTTCTATGAACCTTCTGTAGTACCCAGCCAATCCTAAGAAACTTCGAATCTCTCCCACATCGGTTGGTGGTTTCCAATTCAACACATCTCTCACCTTGCTTGGATCTACTGCTATTCCACCATTAGAGACAACATGGCCTAGGAAAGAAACTTTCTTCAACAAAAACTCACACTTGCTTCACTTAGCATACAACTTGTGTTTCCTGAGCTTTTGCAAGACCAACCTTAAATGTTCAGCATGCTCTTCTTTCGTTTTGGAGAATAACAATATATCATCGATAAATACCACCACAAACTTATCCAAAAACTTGATGAACACCTTGTTCATCAAGTACATAAAGTATGCAGGTGCAATGGTCAAACCAAAGGACAAAACAGTGTACTCATACAAACCATACCTCATAGTAAATGCTATCTTGGGTATGTTAGTTGCACGAATCTTCAGCTGATGATAACTAGAACGAAGATCAATCTTAGAGAAAACACAAGCACCTCTCAACTGATCAAACAAGTCATCAATTCTAGGTAGCGGGTACTTGTTCTTGATGGTAACCTCATTTAGTGACCGATAATCAACACACATTCTCTGGGTACCATTCTTCTTGTCAACAAATATAACCGGTGCTCCCCAAGGTGACGAACTAGGACAAATGAAACCTTTCTCCTATAACTCCTTTATTTGCTTCTTAAGTTGCTCTAGTTCATTAACCCCCATTATATATGGACTCTTAGCTATAGGTGCAGTTCCAGGTAATAATTCAATAATAAACTCAATGTCACGGTCAGGTGGCATACCTGGCAAGTTATCGGGGAACACATCTGGAAACTCATCCACTACTGGGTCTTCCTTATTGATGCGATCATCAAGTTGGTTCACTGTGGCTGTCGACTGCTTCTGCACTACAACATCGACACTAATTCTATCCCTATTCGGTGCGGTCACAACAACTACCTTCTCCTTACACTGAATTCTTGCTTGTTGTTGCATCATCCAATCCATAGCCAGAATCTCATCAATACCAGATGTTATCAACACAATGAGGCTCACTTTGAACTCTACCCCTCTTAAGGATAGACTAGTTGGAAGATAATGATAAGAAGTTTGCATACTACCTCCTGGTGAGTTTACTAATATGGGATCTTTCATGACACATAAGGGTATGCTATGCGTCCTACAAATGCTTGTGATATGAAAGAATGCAAAGCTCTAGAATGAAAAAGAACAGCGGCAGAAGTGAAATTAAAATCAAACGTATAGAGCATGACTTCTGGTTCCACAAGCGCCGTCTCTGTAGACACATGATTCACTTTTTCTGTGTTGGGTGCTGGCTTCTGAGGCGTTCCCTTCTGATTATTGTGCTGACCCTGGGGTGTTAGCTGATTCTGCTTTCTAGGGCAATGGTTGGCATAATGCCCAACTTCTCCACAATGATAGCATATGTTGGGGGTGCTAGGGGCACTAGTCTTCATGGGAGTATTATTAGGTGCTTCCTGTTGTGGTGTCTACTGGCCACTGTACTGCTGGGGACGTTGATTGCCATTCTACTACTGGTACAGTGGACGCTGCTGGTTCTGATTATGCTTCCACTGATTAGGTGGTCCTTGGTACCTTTGCTGGAAGCCTTGTTGAGGGTTGGTGCACAGACGAGTATTGCTTCTAGAGGCCTATCCCTGAAGCCTCCTCTTCTTAGCCTCCATCACTTTGTGCTTATTGTCAATCACAATAGCGTGATTCACCAGCGTCTAGAAATTGGGGTATGCATTGGACATAAGCTAGAGTTGCAGAGCATCATACAAACCCTTGAGAAACAGTGTTGCTTATCAGCATCATCGGCCACCTCATTCAGAGCGTAACGTGACAACTAAGCAAATTTGTCACGATACTCAGCTATAGACATGGATCCCTATTTTAGAGCTCTGAATTCCTCCTACTTCAGCTCTATCAATCCTTCAGGTATGTGGTAGGATCTAAAATTCTCTCTAAATTCCTACTAGGTGATAGAAGGAGCATTAGTGGGACATCCATACTCAAATGCCTCCTACCAGTCTTGAGCTTCTCCCTGGAGTTGTCCTGACACGTACAACACCTTCTACTGGTCATCGCACTGTGCTATGTTGAGTTGCTTTTCCACTGCATGAAGCCAATCATCTGCTTCCAGTGGATCAGTGGCATGTGAAAACACTGGGGGTGGCCCTTCAAGAATTCATCATGCTTGTCACGCGGTGCCCCACCAATTGGTTGATTCTGCTAATTCTGCACTAGAGCATAAGCTATATCTGCACTACCAGAAGCTGCTCAATAGTAGGTGGCGGTGGTGGTGGTGGATGTGGTGGAACACCTCCACAACCTCGTCCTCTTCCTCTTCCAGACATCTGAAATCCAACACAAATATTCAAAATTTAGAGATTTCCATGTTATATACACTTACAGAGATATAGAATATATTCTTAAAATTTTCTAGATGAGTTCCAACATCGACAGCTCAGTAAAATAGTCACATCTCATGTTCTAGACATCCAAAAGAGGCATGATTTATATGGTTGAAAAGCTTAAGAAATTATCTACAACTTTTGTTCAGATCACATGCCCAGATTCTATCGTTAGGTTAATAAAAACTAGAACACAACTGAAACTTTTCTAGATTCTAGACTGCACAGAAACTTCAACTTGGAATAGCTATATCTCACAAACCAGATCAGATATAGGGGTGATCATTGCCCACTAACTCATAGCCAAAGTGTACCATCACTTGAGTAGTTGGATCCATGCCCTGAGGGTCCATCATTGCCCACTCCAATTCAGGGTGTTGGCGAGGGAGGAATCGATATTAGTCCTCCTTCATATCCTCAAAACAACGACCACAGAGACCCATGCAGGCTTCAGCGGCTGCATCTTCTATGCCATCTTCCATGGTGGCACAACGAGCATGATGCGAATAGCTTGCGTCCAACTGATATGCTTCCTTCTCTTCATCCCTAATGGAGATGCACGCCCTAGTCTTCCAATAAGTGTCCTCTAGAGGGTGCGTATGTTCTTCATAGACATACTCCACAGCTATGTCCCAATCAGCGTAGTAGGTCTGAAGAATCCCTATAAGTTGGTGGTGCGAAACAGAGGATTCACTTATACCAGATCTTTGTAGTCCATCCCATGGTAGGGGTAGGCTAATCTTCTTGAACGGCCTCCTCCTCCTCATCATCATTAGACAATACAACAACCTCCACTTCTTCAAGTTCTTCTTCTTCAGGCTCTTCCTAGAATGGCTCAGGTTTAGGTGCAGGTGTTGGCGAGTCAACTTCTTGCTCCTAGGGTTCCTCCTCCTCACATGGCTCCATGGACTCATACAAGCCACGATGCGGATAGTAGCCTTCGGTGCTGATGCGAGCGGTCTTATTGGCACGAGGCATCTACAGAATGAGATTTAGTTAGATTAGAAGCAATAATTTTCATAACAGAGTGAGGCAAAAGAAGCATAAAATTTAGCAAATAACAAGAGTGAGATGAGAAGCATGAAATGAGTGAAGCAAAAGAGGCTAGAACGACCATTGCTAACTAGGCTTGCATCCTAGAGATAACACGGCTCTGATACCAATCTGTCACACCCAATTTTAAGGATAAAATATGATGCATAATCTTATGTGCTCCCAGAGATCAGTCTCACACATAAGCCGACAAATTATAGATAGTATCATCACAAGTGTTTATTACATCATATATAATAAGACAGAGTCTTCACATAAATGTAGCGGAAGTATAAAGAAAAATCTCTCGCAGAAGCTCCATATCATAGGGACGTCAACTGGTTGACCACAAGTCTAGTAGTAATCCTCAGGAAAGTCGTCATTACCATAGCCATCTATTACCCATCCATGATTTTTATCCAAATAATGAAAATAAACAAGCATAAGTATGTGTCGTACTCAACAAGTGTAACATAGGGTTCATAAGGCTCAAAAGGCTTGACACAGGTTTAACAACATTCAACTTTTAATTGTCACAATTTTAGCATAAGAGTAGCAACAAGTTCTTTTAATCCCATAGTAAAACACATGATCAACGTAAACATGAATAATGAATAGCATAAACAAGTAATTAACAGTGATCACCTATTCCATAAGGGTTCCAAGGCTGCTCATGACCATGAGCACGACTGATATACTAGTTTTACACTCTGCAGAGGTTGTACACTTTCACTGTGAGTCATGATACCCATATGCCCAGATTAATTACTCCCAAAACACCTCCAAGGTGAGCAGGCAGGGTTCACTATGAAGTCTTTCAAAAGTTCATTTAACAAGTTAGGGCCATTAGATTCACTCGACAAATAGACATAGGAACCCCCCTATAGAATGGCACAATTCCATCATGACTATACACATAAGAGTAGAGGCTGTCCTATACCTGATTTGTTAAGTCATTCTTATGCCATAAAGGTAACCACTAACAAGCTAGAAAAGGTCCTCATACTGAGCTAAAGCCAAAGCCATGTATCCCTCATAGCTGTACTGTAAGTCCCGAATGATCACTTATAGATAAATCCTTAGGGAGAGGAATCTAAAGCATTTAGAAAGTAGCTAAATACCCTAGCCCCTTGTTTTCAAGTTGCTAAAAAGTCATATTTTAATGTTTATTGCATATACCATTAGTCAAGTTATAAGATCACGGTTTAGTTGAGCACTAGCAAAGCTACTCATTGCATATCACATAGGAGACAAGGTATAAGTTCAATTCTAGGGTATCCCTATCAGGTGACACATACAATATGAATTAAATATATTAAGGTTAATAGGAAATAAGGATAATCCCATGCTATACTTGCCTTGAACAAAGTTTTCCTGATGATCCTGCTCGTCAAAGTAGTACTCTTGATCACTCACGAATTGCTCACCGTCTATACTCAATAATCACATCAACATACAAGCATCCAGAAGCAATCATGCAAAGCAAACAAAGGCTATAGATTAGAACAGTATACCAATCAGCATAAAATCAAGATGAAAAGTTTGTAAAACAAATCTACGTCTTGCTACGAACACACAAACGCGAATATCACGAAAATCAGAGCTAAAACGAAAAAGTTATGAATTAAATAAGATTTCCTTTATTAAAATAATAGATCAAATCTAACCTCAAATTTTAAAAATTGAAAACATGTCTAACAGTAGGATGAACATGTAGATTACTCAATTATGAATCTAACGCAACTTGAACGGATCAAATCAGAGTTAAAACAGAGAAGTTATGGCCTAAAGAAAATAGTGGCAAAACTGTAAATAGATGAAAATGTATTTTGAATCTACTAGAAAGAAACTATGCTTTCAAAATAGGAAAACATATTCTGGGAGTGCGCCATGGACTGCGGGTTAATTTGCAGAAAACAAAGGGTCTCTCTTTAGCAAAATCCCCAGCCGAAGGGTTATAAGCCGATCTAAGCCGTCGGATCAAGGATGGACGGCTTAGATTAGAGGGGAAGGAAAGAGAGTTGCTGGTGGTGAGCTAAGACGGTGGCGCATGGCCGGAATAAGCAGGGGACCTCACCGACGTTCGTCATTCACGATGTTCCGGACATCATCGGTCAAAAAGAAAGCACGGGGAGCAAGAGGAAGACACGACGAGCTCACCAAGGTAGGTCACAATGGCACGGATCGGATGGAGGTGGCACGTGGCTTGGCGGGGCGGATGGCGATGAGCTAGGGTTGCAGCGCGCTTGCGAGCTCTAGGCAAAGGCGGCAGTGCGCTAGGGTTGGGCATGGGAGGTGCGGCGCGGCTTAGGGCGGTATTTATGAGGGGTTCGGGCATGGCGCACACGCTAAGGCGAGGAAACAGGGCGGAGATGGATTCCACGGCAGCATCAGAGTTCGGTGCGACGATGACCCGAGGTAGGGGACGGTGCTGACAGGTGGGCTCGACGCGTCAGTCGCAGAGAGAGAGAGAGAGAGAGAGAGAGAGAGAGAGAGAGAGAGAGAGGGACGCTGTCGCGTGGCTTCAACTTTGGCTGGGCCTGTGGGAACGGCCGGCGCCAAGGCGGGGAATATGGGAAAGGAGAGACGGCCGCTGGCTGGGCGAACAGGCTGGCTACGGAGGGAGAAGAGGCAGGCCGAGGCAGAGAGAGGGAAGGGAGTCAGGCCATGCGAGGGAGAGGGTAGAAATAGTAGCAGTAGGCCGGCGAAGGGGAGAGGAGCAGGCCTTCAGGCTAAATTGAAGTAGAAGATGATTTACCATTTTCCAATTCCTTTTCCATTTTTTAAACACCATTTCAAATCCAATTTGATTTCAAATTTAAATTCTTTTGCAAATTTCAATCAAACCAAAGCATCATAAGTAAAATATGCAGCATCATGTATGCACATACATGTATGTAGACCTATATTTGATTTTATTTTTAACAAAGTTATTATTTTTCTAAATTTAATTGCTCACAAAATACATAATTAAATTATTTTCTCCTATTTTAAAATCATGCAAATTTTAGGGTGTTACATGATCTTGATTTTCTAATGATCACCTAGATGGGGGTAGACTGAATTGGTGGATCTACAAATTTTTTACAGAACTTTGTGGGAACATGACTGATAACCTGTTGCTCACTTGGTTTTGCAACCAAGTGATCAAGATAAAGAAATAAACTTGCAAGAAAGTAACTCACTTAGTGCTACAACTTGAATTGTACCTAAGTGCAAACCTACAACAAGAACAAGCATTAGGTGCTTCTCTAGCTGCAACTAGCAAGACAAGAAACAGCCTAGCCCTAAGAAGATACTACTGGCAATCTAGAAGCTACTTTCTAGATGGATTGATAACTACAACTGTGAAGATGATGCCTTAATGAAGCCCACGTCTTGGAGCACCTACAAGCACTAGTGCACATAACAAACACAAGAGATATCATGAAGGGGCAAAAACAAAAACACAAGGGAAGCATAGTTACATGGAGCACAAAGGGAACACAAGATTTCTGAGGTTTGGCCAATCCATTAATGGTTGTCTATGACCCCATATCAAAAGACCTGGGCATTCGGTTAGACCGAATTGATCGTTTCCTTGATCATTTGCAAATATTGGTTACCCAAAATTGTAAACCAACCGGTTCTTGAAAAAACTCAAGACTAGGCAGGATTTAGTCTTTGGTTCCAACCGAATTTGACTGATTAATTAATCATAGAAAACAAAACAAGATGAATCGGAGCAAAAAAAATGTGTATGTAGCCATAGAGCTGGGGGAATCAAGCGTATCAGGATGCTAGGTGAGGCGATATGGGTTAGGGTGCCTCGTTGACGCTGTTGAACGATGGGGCAGGACACCACATGAGGCCACCATGATGAGGGGTTGAGGGCGTGTTGTCATCGTGGCCAGTGGCAGAGCCAGGAATTTTGTAGAGCCTGGGCGAGACATAGTTCCATGCTATTTTGTGGTGCCCAGGCGGGACAAAAGACCATACTAATAATAATAAAAGTAGCGCATGTAAATATTTACCATACTAATAATAACGACGCTAGGTAAAACAGCACATATAAATATATATATAACATACAAGCAAAATTAGACAGCCACAATAGTTTTAATTTAAAGCTAAAAGAATCTTCTAGAACACAAGTTCATCTAGCGACTCAGGATAAAAAATGAATATAAATTCAAGTGCTGATTGGTACACAATTTAACCAATTTACCTTTTTGGCTAAGCGCCTAAGCCTCCTCCTCTCTTCCATTTGCGATTTTTGCTGCAAGTGCAACTCAGAAGCGTGGTGTGGTGCCGTGGTAGCACTGAGCGTGGTGATATGAAACTGGTGGAGCTTGTGGGGTTGAGGACTTGGGGTCAGAGGTCGTCGGCTCCTCATCAGTCACTAACTGGATCTTACAGGAAGACGAAGAACAATTCTATTCGCTTGGTCTGTAGAATGGAGACGGAGAGGAGGCGAGACACGTAGGGAGTTAGGGCTGATCCATTTATGCAATCCGGGCTCAGATCAACACGTCGCTTCAGCACCCGTGGAGTGATGGCCTTGCCTCGGCCTAGGTGCCGCCCCCGCATTATCGGTCTCCATTCACTTTGTAATGGAGACAAGGCCATCACTCCACGGGTACGTCCTGCTCCGTGCCTCTGCTTCACCTCTGTACGTAGGCAGCAACCTTGTTGGACACTTGGGCCTAAAGAGCTAGCAGCAGGGGAGCCCGGCCAGTGGCCCAGGGTGGCCGGGCCTTGGCTCCGCCACTGATCGTGGCTGACCAGGTGACCACCATAAAGTTCACTGGCCATCTGGATTACAGTGAAGGGTGGTAGGCTGGAGCAGCACCGTGCCACTGCTGTTGTTCACCGGGCGTCTCGTACTGTCGTGCACTTGTACACTCCGAGTGGTGAAGTGGATCTCCTTGCCTCATTTCCTAAAAAGAGGGACAGAGAGGATAGAGGAGTACAACAGTGTTCATCAGCTTGCCGCCTTCCTGTGAGTTAGGTGGGATATAGATGGCTGGATATAGCCATGCCTTGTGCGACCACAGTTGGAATTGGAGTTTGGGAGATGAGATATGGTTTAGGACAAAGATGAAGATGGTGTAGGCATCGGAAGTCTAGAAGAGAGGTGTGAGGTAGGGATCCGAGGATGATTTAGGGACATATATAGGGTTAAGCTATATTATTTTGGGCTGCCTTGGGCTATATACGAAGGTGTAAGTGTTACTGGGCCTTTTTTTGTGTTTTAGTTTTTTTTTTCATCTTACCTGATGGCACGGACCGAATTATCCAGACTTAGTCCGGTTACTAGTAACCTAATACTAAACTGATGACAGGTTTTTCAGCTTTGGTCACTTTGATTTGGTCTCCATTATTTTGGTTCAAAATTTAGTCATTAGCTAATTATATACTGACCCTTGGCTCTCAACCCTTTCCTCCGTCTAGAGACCATTGTTCTTGTGAGCTGCACCACAACACTTCTGAGTTTCATGGGTCATTACGAGCCAACTATGAGAGCTTAAACTCTCTAATCTCTCACCACACTAGGCTAGAATCCTCTAATCTTTGAAGCTTAAAGTATTTGATTCTTTCCTCTAGTTTCAAACACTTTACACACGTGGCAAAAAATCTCCATGGAACTACATAATCAGGGGCATATATAGCGAAAGGATTGGTTTCTAGATGTGGGGTTGGAAAAGGATGACCCAGTGCTTTTTGGGGGTGTGCTGTAGGCTAGGAGCCCCGTTGTGTGTGTAAAAGGGCCCAGCCCAAGTTTCTAGGGACCCGTTATCGGTCTAGGATCCTACTTGTAGACCTGAGCAAAATAGCTTTGCCTGCAGCTCCAATTGGATAGGGCTTGGATAGTGAGAAGCATGCCCGAAAATATTAGCATGGTCCGAGACCAACCCGGAACAATTCTTTTAATTATTATTCAACTAAAAACTAGTGGGTATCCTCCCATGCATGGTCCTAGCTCGAAAAGAGTTGACCCGACTATGCCTATGGAAGTTATTGGGTTAGTGGGCATGGATTTGTGGTCCAAAAACACCGGCCTTTTTCAATACGGCGCGACAAATGCTCAGGTCCACCGACTTGTAAGGCCCAAGGACCTAATTGTAACATTCAAAGACCTTAATTTATTTTTCTTGTGTAAGTCGATCTGATGCAAGTGCAACAGATAATATAGTGCTTGCTAGTTGATCGTCAATTTTTAAGGTCAATTGTCTGGCGCTTTAATTTTTTTTGTTTCAAAACTCTTTCAATTCAACCTCTTTGGGTTTTTAACTTTTGTCTTCACATGATGATGGATCTCTTGAGCGCTCTAAGATACTTTCTAACCTAGCAGTTTTAAAGAAATTTCACAAGGTCTATAGAAACTGATTTGTATGATTTTTGCAGAAAGCATATGTAAATGTAGAACGCCCCCACACTTCTTTTATCATGAACCAAACTTGGTGTGCTGCATTGTTAGGTGTTGCTTGACTGGTTCATGAAGCTCCTACAGTCACAAATAAACAAGCACAGCCAAATAGTCACAAGTGAAAGCATAACAAAACAGGCACAATTGAAAGCACAAAGAGGTGGTAGAATCATGAAAGTGAGACAAATCAAAACAAGAGACAATGATCAGTAAATGGTACAACAATAAGTGGTGCAACAACTATACCAACAGCCCTCACAAACTGTCCTCTACTTGGACCGTACATCTCCATTGAGTGGCCGCAAAGGTCAAGCTCAGGTCCAGTCTCTCTAAACTACCACTTCTCTTGTTGATCTTTTCCCTTGTAGGGCAAGATCGTAGCCCTCACAAACTATCCCACTACACTCCACAGCCTTGGGTGCTTGCCAACAATGCCTAGCCATCTAGGAGCCAAGCTTCAAGAGTAACAAATGCTTCAGTGATTGCTTGACACAGCCACAAAGTGTGCTCAAAGCTTGGAATCAGCTCCCAAGTTCTCACTCATGCTCACACAACTCAAAGCTCACTCTCTAATCCAAACGGTATCTCACTTAGACTCAAGGTGCATGAAGGGAGGAATATACGATGCTCTCAAGGTTTTCTGAAAATTAGATGGACGTGGAAGGCATCGGCAACCCCTCAAAGTGGGAGGGGATGAGTATGTATATATACTTGACTCCCACAAAATAGCTATTGGGGTTAAAGTCAGTCTAAACTGGCCTAGTCGGTTTCTTTCAAAACTAGCCATTGCTACTCAAACGTGCGCTAGCCAGTTTTACCAGCTTTTTATCCAGTCTTTTCTAAAACTAATGTTTAACACTTGAGTATCTTTCTAGATTTGATTTGAGCACTTTTAGGCCTTGTCTAGTAACCAATGTTGCATCTCTTTTGAGTACGACACACCTATAATTCAGGTTAAATATATGCAATTAATTCATACTTGAGCCTCTAATTCTTGAAATTGTGCGATTACTTCAATCTTCATCATCTAGGGGCCTTCAACATTGCCATTTCCGTGAGCATGTCCTGGTTGAGCTTGTGACTTAGGATGTTCCAAACCATGTGATCAAGACTACACTTTTTATCCATAAGTCACTTGTTCATATGATTTAACAATGATTTCATCTTGCATATAACATGAGCCATCATAGCTCGATTAGTTCATTATCTCAATGTAAGTACTCTCTTTTTCACGTTAGCCATGCTACCTCGTCCTCCAAGCTATCACTTGCCCTTAACCTTCGCTTAGCGTCTCAAAGCTATTTTCTTGCTACCTTCATCCTATCGAGCCATCCTCAAATCACACCATGTCATGAATCAACATTAAGCACTCAACTGAATTCCATTTCTTCAATACTGTGATCCTCACTTGAATATCAATCTTGAGATCAATCAAACTTTGATACCAACAATCCTTGATCAATTCAAAGTCACAATTTCAATATCTTCATACAATGAAAAAGCCTAATGTGTGAGACCAATTGATATTTATCAAAGCATGCCTCTTTTGTTATTTCCACGTATTTGCCAATTCTTCATTTTGTCAGTCAGTTTTTGGACTCAATTCTCATTTGCATTTCATTTGAGTCCAACACAATAATCAACCTAGGACTAAGTACCTGCATATGATCTCATCAATTACATTAGTCCAATGATCGTGGTGTCATTCAATCCACCAAAACCCACTTAGGGCCTAGATGCACTTTCAGAACTACATTCAAAGGTTGCCACAACTCACTAAAACGTAAACTCAACATCATATAACTAGGTTTGAATTGCTTCTTTTCTTGCACATATATGGCCTGGTGACCTGATCTTCTATGAGTTGGGTTCCTAAAAATGCTACTCAAAGCTCAACAAATCAAATTAGACCTTTGGCAATATTGTGGTTGAGTGCAAAACCCTCATGTTCGCATATGTTCTTGAGAATTTATAACATGCTTATTAATAACTGTTAATTTAGGACTAAAGGAGGAAATAACTATAATATTACATGGTGAAAAATGAATCTTGGTTCTTGCAATGTGAGCTTAATCAAGTTTCAGATATAGCAACCTTGAGCGTATAATTCCATTCTTTTATGAGTGGAGTGCATGGATGCATTAGTATTTTTCTCTATTTGCTAGCCTTCTCCCATGGAGATATTATGACCTACTATGTTCTATTTGTGATCCCTAATTTTAGGTATGTGTTGGGAGCAGTAGAAACATTTCTAGATGCTATTCCGTCAGCTGGGTTCTTTCAAGGTACTCAAGCAAGTTTTCTCTTGGTTTTCTTATGAATATTTTTATGTGTGGATGATCAATTTGTATATCTAGAAAGACAATACCATAAAATGAACAGTTCTATCATTGAATGTCCAGTGTTGTGAAAGATACATGCAATGCTAACATGCTAGTCATATAGTTTGTCTGTATATGCGCTTTATGTGTCGTATGTTCCCATAAAAATAGCTACTACTAAATTTAAATGAAAAAGTCTATTTACCCTTGGTGATAGGAACAACAATTAAATTTAGATTTGATTGCAAGTTTGTCATACTAGTTTGGTAAACTATGGAATCTGGATGTTTCTTTGGCACTATTTGTCGAATGGTTGCAATTGTGGCGGAAAGGGTCTAGGGATCCTGATGTGATTTTTCATTGTTTTTGTCTCCAAGTCAGATGGATACGCTATTATAATGACCACCCATGGGCAGAGCTAGGGGTATTCCCCTGTATTCCATGGAATACCCATATTTTTTCTAAAAAAATAAATATATGTATATAAATATATACATATAATTGAAGGCAATTAGAATTGATAGATTGATTAGGAGGCGAATAGGCAGGTTACATATATAGGCAAGGAGGGTCATATTGGTTTATAGAATCATGGCCACCGTGGGATCTCCTTGCCTAATATAATATCAATCGATCTATAATTAACCATAAAGGCCCAAATAGCCCATGACCATACACGGTTGTCTAACAATAATTGTACAGCATGTTGTAAATTCGTCCAAAAGCCTAGTCGACCTTCTACCAGCCCATGAAGTCACTAGAAACTACATCGCCTCTCCTGTCTCCGCTCTCCCGTTTGGCAAATCGGCGTCCTTCCTCCATGACACAACACCTCAGCAGGCGAGTTGCGGCGCATTGACTCAAAAGTCAGAAGCAGTGGTCACGGTGCAGCCAGCACCCCTCTCGGCTCCCCCTCAACCCCCTCTGTTAGAATTATTTGCTCATTTACTGTAATCTCCTAGCTAACTGTGCAGGCGCCAGCTATACTGGCCCTTTCACACTGCTGGCCCCTTGGGCCATCCCCTCTCTCTCCTATATAAGTGTAATCCCTTCTGTAATCCATTATAAAGAAATATACAAAGCCTAATGGCCTTTGTCTAATATGGTATCAGACTAATCGTATCCCCTGCTTCCGCTACTTTCTGCCGCCACCCAGCCCCGCCCGCGCGCGCCTCTCCGGCCGTCGCGCTCAGGCTGCTGCGCCCGCCCCGACGGCCGCCGTGCGCCCTCCTCCAGCCGCCGCGCGTGCCCCGCCGGTTCCCGCACCCATGGCTGCTCCTTCCTCCGGCGGTGATTCCGACTCCGGCGCCTCGGCTGCCGCCGCCGCGACCAAGCTCCACGACGAGGCGCTCGCCGCCGCCAAGGCTCTGGAAGTTGAGGCCGCCTCCCTGCGCGACTCCAACCAGGCGCGCAACGCCCAACTCAAGGAGGAGGCGGACCTCCTCAAGTCCGCCGCCGCCACCCAGGAGCGGGTCCGCACTGCTGCCGTCGCTCTCGACTTGGAGCGCGAGCAGGCCGACCTGCTGGAGCAGCAGGCCACGGCCCTCCGCGCGTGACTCCACCCCGAGCACCACCGCGACGATGACTCGGAGGGCGACGCCGACTCCATCTCCGCGGTGACTGCGGCTGTTGCCCACCTTCATAGCCAGGCGGCCGCTGTGTAGAACATCAAGAACCTCATCCCTATTGTTCTTGATTTGCAAGCCTCAAACTACTCCAAATGGCGTGGTTACATCCTGCTCATCCTCGGCTAGTTTGCCCTGAAGGACCACGTCCTTAGCGACGCCATCCACCCCCACGATGCGGCATGGTCCCGCTTGGACTGTGTTGTTGTCTCATGGATCTTCAACACCATCGCCCCTGACCTCCTCGATGTCGTCCACGAGCGTGACGGCATCACTGCTCGGGCGGCGTGGCTCGGCCTCGAGCAGCAATTCTTCAACAACCGTGAATCCCGCGCCATGCTCCTCGACGCCGAGTTCCGCACTCTCTGCTAGGGTGCTCTCTCGGTGGATGAATACTATCGCAAGATGAAGAACATGGCGGACGCGCTCGCCGACCTTGGCGAACCCGTCCTGGACCGGACCCTGGTGTTAAATGTGCTGCGCGGCCTCAACGAACGCTTCCAGTTCATGTCGCAGCTCGTCACGAGGCAGAAGTCCTTCCCATCCTTCGCCGACGTCCGTGCTGACCTGAGGCTGGCCGAACTCAACATGGCGTCACCTTCAGCTCCGCCCTCGGCCCTCGTCACCGCGCCGTCCAGCAAGCCGCCTGCTTCGTCCCCTGCCCCTCAGCGCCCTCCATAGCCTGCTGGGGGACAGCAGCTCGGCCACACCCCTGCTCCTTCACGCCATCCTCAGGCTGCTGGGGGCCAGCAGTCCGGCAACGGCAATAACCGCGGACGACGTCGCCGCGGTGGACGCGGCCAAGGCGCCCAAGCCGGCACTCAAGCCAGCCCACCGAGTGGCCAACAGTGGCCATCCTTCTTCAACCCATGGACCGGGTCCATCCAGATGTGGCCCGGGTCCAACCCAGGCGGCTCTCGTGGTCCACTGCCCCATGTGCCTCCACCTCCACCGCCACAGCACGCTCTCATGGCCGGGGTGCCCCCGGGTTACTTTGCTCCTCTGCCGGTCCCTGGGGCATACTACCAGGCGCCCCAGCAGGCGCCCACCTCCACCTGGTCGCCGTCGCCCTGGACTACTGAGGGCCTCGCCAACGCCTTCAGCATCGTCACCCTCACTCCGCCGTCAAGCACCTTGGATTGGGTCTTCGACTCGGGTGCTTCCTCTCACATAGCCGGCACTCCTAGTATGGTCACCATGTCACCAACCTCCTCTTTTCCTTCTTCAATTATTGTGGGAAATGGCGCCACTCTTCCGGTTGTTGGCACCGGCTACTCAACCCTCCCTGGCCCATTTCGCCTCAACAATGTTCTCATTGCCCCTGACATTATTAGAAATCTCTTGTCAATTCGGCAATTCACCACTGATAATCTTGTTTCTGTCGAGTTTGACCCTCTTGGTGTTTCTGTGAAGGATCTTCGTACTAGGAACCTCCTCCTTCGCTGTGACAGCTCGGGACCCCTCTACACCTTGCAGCTCCCGACATCACCATCCGGTTCCTACGCTCTCGTGGCCACTCCCTCCTCCACTACTTGGCATTATCGACTCGGTCATCCCGGGAAGGCTACTCTTCAGACTCTTGCCAAGTCGTCCTCCATCATCTGCAGCAAGCCCGACGATGACACTCTTTGCCATGCTTGCCAGCTTGGGCGTCACATCCGCTTGCCTTTTACCCATTCCTTGTCTCGTGCAACTAAAAAATTTCGACTTGATACATTGTGATTTGTGGACTTCCCCAATCGTCAGTGTATCCGGTTTCAAATATTATCTAGTCATTATTGATGATTGCTCGCATTTTGTTTGGACTTTCCCTCTTAAGCTAAAGTCTGACACCTTCAAAGCTCTCTCCAATTTTTTCGCCTATGTGCTCACTCAGTTTGGTTGCACCATCAAGACTGTGCAGTGTGACAACGGGCGTGAGTTTGACAACTCCGCGTCTCGCGCTTTCTTTTCTGCCAAAGGTGTCACCCTTCGCATGTCATGCCCCTACACCTCGCAGCAAAATGGCAAAGCTGAGCGCATGCTTCGCACCGTCAACAACATCACCCGCACCTTGCTCTTCCAAGCATCTATGCCCCCCACCTACTGGGCTGATGCCCTTGCCACCGCCACTCTCCTCATCAATCGCCTCCCAACCAAGACCTTGAACATGAGCACTCCCTTCTTTACCCTCCATGGCACTCTCCCCTCCTACCATGACCTTCGAGCCTTCGGGTGTACCTGCTACCCCAACCTCACCGCCACCACTCCTCACAAGCTAGCTCCATGATCTTCCTTGTGCGTCTTTATTGGCTATTCTCCTGACCACAAGGGGTATAGGTGCCTTGACCTCGCCACAAACCACGTCATCATCTCACGCCACGTTGTCTTCGACGAGACAACGTTCCCTTTCTCCCTTCGTCGACCTTCGCCACCCACACACGAGCTTGATTTTCTAACTAACGACGATTCGTCGTCAGTTTTACTTCCACCTGCAGGTACACCGTGGGCTGCTGGCCCTCTGCCAGCCCGTGTGCCCTCCCAGCCGGTGCCCACCTTGGGCGCACCGGCTCCACCGGGCTTCGTGCCCCGGCCGCCGGGCTCCTCTCCAGCTTGACCTGTACAGGCGCCCATGGTGCCCTCTGTACAAGCGCCCACTTCGCCGACGCCCATGGCACCCTTGGGACAGGCGCCCACTTCGTCGGCGCCCATGGCGCCCCCGGCGCCCTCTGCTCCGGTGCCCATGAGTCCTTCTGTACAGGCACCCATGGTGGCACCCCTGTACAACTACCTCCGGCGCCCTCCTTCAACAAACCACCGGTCATTCGTGTCTACACTCGGCGTCCACCCACCCCCAGCTCACCACCTGCGTCCACTGTTGGACCACCTCCTCGACGCTCCAACATGATTCCTTCACCACCGCGCTTCGTCAAGAGTGACCCTCCTCTTCCAACAGGAGCTGTCCCCATCCCGCCAGTCGCCAACACTCATGGCATGGCGACCCGCGGGAAGTCTGGTTACCTACAGTCGTGCCTCGCGCTGCTCACTGAGGCTCTGTCACCTCTACCACGCTCCTGTCGTGACGCCCTCGCCGACCCACACTGGCGTCGGGCCATGGAAGAGGAGTATGCTGCCCTACAGGACAACAACACTTGGGATCTCGTTCCCTGTCCTGCCCAGGCAAATGTGGTCACCGGCAAATGGATCTTCAAGCATAAGTTTCATGCAGATGGTTCCCTGGACAGATACAAGGCTCGCTGGGTGCTTCGCGGGTTCACCCAACATTCCAGTGTTGATTACGACGAGACATTCAGCCCCGTCGTCAAGCCTGCTACCGTCCGGACTGTCCTCACCTTAGCTCACTCCCGGGATTGGCCGATTCATCAACTTGATGTGAAAAACGCCTTCCTCCACGGGACCCTGTCAGAAACAGTCTACTACTCACAACCCACTGGTTTTGGTGATCTTGCACTTCCTGGTCATGTATGCAAGCTCAACAGATCCCTCTATGGACTAAAGCAGGCTCCACGGGCATGGTACAGCCGGTTTGCCTCCTTCCTGCTTTCTTTGGGTTTCAGTGAAGCAAAGTCAGATACATCCCTCTTCGTACTTCGCCGTGGCACCGAGACAGTCTACTTGCTTCTCTATGTCGACGACATTGTCCTCACTGCCTCCTCCGAGCAGCTACTGCATCGCCTGATTGCAGCACTCAAGAACGAGTTTGCCATGAAGGACCTTGGCCCCCTTCATCATTTCCTCGGTGTGGCAGTTCAGTGCCACAAGGATCACCTCACTCTGTCACAGCGTCAGTACATCCTGGACATTCTTGCTCGCCATGGGATGAGCGACTGCAAGCCTTGCTCCACGCCTGTTGACACCTGTGCCAAAGTTCCTGCAGATGCCGGTCTTCCTGTTGCTGATCCCACTGCCTACCGCAGCCTTGCAGGTGCACTCCAGTACCTGACATTTACTCGACCCGACATTGCGTATGCTGTCTAGCAAATCTGCCTTCACATGCATGATCCTCGAGAAGTTCACCTTGTGGCTGCCAAGCGGATCCTTCGGTACCTTCAGGGCACCCTCAGCTTCGGTCTGATTATTCCTCGGTCTACTCCAACGCAACTTGTTGTGTATACTGATGCGGATTGGGCCGGCTGCCCTGACACCTGACGCTCCACCTCCGGCTATGCTGTCTTCCTCGGGGACAGTCTCATCTCCTGGTCCTCCAAGCGGCAGCCCACTGTCTCTCGGTCGAGTGCCGAGGCTGAGTATCGGGCTGTTGCCAACGGCATTGCCGAAGCATCCTGGCTGCAACAACTTCTACAGGAGCTGCACCACCCTTTACAGACTGCCTCCCTCGTCTACTACGACAACGTCAGCGCCGTCTACCTCTCCTCCAACCCCATTCAGCATCAGCGCACCAAGCACGTGGAAATCGACCTCCACTTCGTCCGAGAACGCGTTGCTATTGGTGCTGTTCGTGTGCTTCACGTTCCCACCACCTCACAGTTCGCAGATGTCTTCACCAAAGGGCTTCCGTTTTCTGTGTTCATGGACTTTCGCTCCAATCTGAACGTTCGCTCCACCGACGTTCCAACTGCGGGGGGGGGGGGGGGTGTTAGAATTATTTGCTCATTTACTGTAATCTCCTAGCTAACTGTGCAGGCGCCAGCTATACTGGCCCTTGCACACTGCTGGCCCCTTGGGCCATCCCCTCTCTCTCCTATATAAGTGTAATCCCTTCTGTAATCCATTATAAAGAAATATACAAAGCCTAATGGCCTTTGTCTAATACCCTCAACCCTGCTGTCTGCTAGACTCTCCCCCTCACTGCTGCAGGTGGCAACCAACGTCCAGCAGCGGAGGATGGCATTGAAGTTGTTGGCTGTCACTGCAGTGTCTACAGTAGCCAGCACGGCAGTACCCCTCTCCCTCAGTGGCTCGGTACCCCCTCCTAGCTTCGCTCGACTCAGCTTCTATCTCTCCCAGATCTGTTCTCCAGTCCAAACTCTAGGCTTCTATGTTCAGATTTCGTTTTCTTCTCTAATTTAGAACAAATTGAAATCTTGATTGATAAAATCTAGAGTCAATCACTGTAATCTAATTTTTCTACATTGTATTCTTGTTATGGTCGTTGTGTTATGAACTTATGGTCCACTATATTGCATATTTGTATTGAAACTTTTTTTGTATGTGGAATACCCTACTGTAAAATTCTCTGTGACCCCCATTTTTTGTTATATCCACTAGCTCAAAACCAATCTTTGGAAGTGCCTGGGCAACAAATATCTGATATTTGTGGTGTTTGGATAGGAAAATTACATTTTCATATTTCTCATGGGTTGGGATAATTCGAGGTGCAAGTAAAGATTATAAATAATTTATTTTTACTAAAGAAATGTGTAGGAGATTATTTGTTA
Organism: Miscanthus floridulus; assembly: GCF_019320115.1. Classification (NCBI taxonomy): domain Eukaryota; kingdom Viridiplantae; phylum Streptophyta; class Magnoliopsida; order Poales; family Poaceae; genus Miscanthus; species Miscanthus floridulus. The sequence goes on along the minus strand of NW_027097181.1, from coordinate 1,243 downwards.
CAGTTGTATGAAGTGCATTTTTTTTAAATCAAATCGTTAGTAGCAAAAGGGAACCTTTTTCTTTGAAGTGTTGAATTTGTGTTTAGCTTACTTTTGCAGTGGTCATGTTCTTCATTCTAAGTTCTGTTTATGTAATATTTTTATTTAAATTAACTTGTAGAATTTTTTTTTAAAAGCAGAGACTGTAACAGTGGTCAACAACACATTAGTAAATGGTACAACAAAAAGTGGTGCAACAACTATATCAACACCTAGTCTGCATGACCTCCAGATCTATGGTGTCGTCGTGACCATATTACTCTGTTTTATTGTATTTGGCGGTGTCAAAATTATCAACAAGGTTGCACCTGCTTTCTTAGTACCAGTCCTCTTCTCAATACTATGCATTTATATTGGCGTCTCCATTGCACCAGAGCCTGGTGCTTCAAGTAAGTAGTCCTTTGATTATTATTATTTTTGTATTCTTTTTTGCATTGAACTTTTACTGATGTATTTCCTACCTATAGAGGGAATCACTGGGTTGAGTATCGTTACACTTGCGGAGAACTGGAGTTCAGAGTACCAACCTACAAATGATGCTGGGGTTCCTGATCCAAATGGGTCAATATATTGGGATTTTAAGTAGGACCTTCTCTGCTTTTGACACTTATATTTTGAAACCTTCCAATTAGTGACATAATAGTGTGTCTTATTCATATTTATTAATCTATAATCAATGCACACCTACTGACAGTTTTCTATTTTTCTTTCAGTGCATTGTTAGGACTCTTTTTCCCAGCAGTTACTGGAATCATGGCTGGTTCAAACCGGTCTGCTTCACTGAAAGATACACAGCGTTCCATACCAGTTGGAACATTAAGTGCTACCCTTTCAACTACACTGATGTATCTGCTATCTGTGTTTCTTTTTGGAGCCTTGGCTACAAGAGAAGAGCTTCTAACTGACAGGTTCCATATTCCTTAGAAATATAGCATCACTGGTTTTGCATTCTAATGACTGTTGATAGTATGTTTCCTAGTGGTAGATACCTTTAGCTTATTGAATCTGTGACATCAAGGGGAAGTGGTGGATGCTTTACATGAGTTGGCATTTAGCACTCTTGCTATCCTACTGCACTTGGTGCAAGGAACCTAAACCTTTCTACTTGAATAAATGGCTTATTAGAGTATTGCTAAAGAATCAATCTTTCTTTTTTCAATTTTGCTGTGATTGCTGGAGTGCTGACAAACTCTGGTGGTTATTT
>NW_027097180.1:0-20000 GCF_019320115.1 Miscanthus floridulus | reverse complement strand
GAATTTAGCTAGCAATATTGTTGCTGCAGCTTCTTCTCTGTTGTTGTCATGTGAAGTGCTACATATGAGAAATGGAACATGCTTAAATCTTCCATGAGTGCCATTTTCTTGCCTTTGGAATTTAAGGGGAAAAACTAATTCAGAAATGCAGCAGCTGTTTATGTGTCTCAAGTCTGAACCACTGAATTTGAATGTAACTAGTAGTAGGTACTCATATTGTAGGGGGAGTGATCTAATATACTATAATATGATCACACAATTTGAATGTTGAAAGCTTGAATTCTCCAATTTCATAAAGTACATTGTGTTGTTTCTTCAGACTAGCTACTTTTCATCTTGTGTAGTCAGCTCCTAAACATGCCTAATATATGCAGGCTTCTTGCTGCAGCAATTGCTTGGCCTGGTCCAGCAGTAATTTATATTGGAATTATTTTGTCCACTTTGGGTGCAGCACTACAGAGCTTGACCGGGGCTCCAAGGTTACTTGCAGCAATAGCGAATGATGACATCATTCCCATTCTTAACTGTTTTAAGGCTTACGAAGGGTCTGAGCCTCATGTGGCAACTCTGTTTACAAGCTTCATATGTATTGCTTGTGTTGTGATCGGGAACCTGGATCTGATTACACCTACTATCACTATGTTTTTCCTTCTGTGTTATGCTGGTGTTAATTTGTCATGCTTTCTGCTGGATCTCCTTGATGCTCCTAGCTGGCGCCCTCGTTGGAAGATACACCACTGGGTCCTTTCGCTGATCGGTGCATCTCAATGTATTGGTATGCTTCTTCATTCCTATAATTTTGTTTGTGACCATATTTTATCGAAAATATATGTATACATGTTATAATCTGTAAATAATATTGCAATAACATCTTTAGAAGCATGTAGAAATTGAAGACTGAATCACAAAACAAGTGTACAAAATTTGAAACTTATGTTCATGGAACTGTTTTCTGTTTTTTTCAAAGGTTTATGTCTCAAATAATTATATCCTTGAGCTGTATAAAATATTTTGTATAGTTTGAGTTTAATGACAGATAATTTTCCCCTAAATATACAGTTATCATGTTTATGATCTCATGGACTTTTACCGTGGTCTCCCTTGCCATCGCAAGCCTTATCTACTACTATGTCAGCTTAAAAGGAAAGGCTGGTGACTGGGGAGATGGATTTAAAAGTGCATACTTTCAACTGGCTCTGCGAAGCCTCCGATCGCTGGGAGGTAGAATATTTTTGCATGGAAAATAAACATTATTTTGCTGAGCTACAAGCTCCATGTTATATAACTATCATTATTTTCATGCAGCAAATAACGTACATCCAAAAAATTGGTACCCCATTCCTCTTATATTTTGCCGCCCTTGGGGTAAACTTCCAGAAAATGTCCCGTGCCATCCAAAACTTGCAGATTTTGCCAATTGCATGAAGAAAAAGGGCCGTGGCATGTCAATTTTTGTGTCAATCATTGATGGTGACTACCATGAATCAGCTGAGGAAGCAAATACAGCTTACCGTCAACTTAGTGCCTATATTGACTATAAGCATTGTGAGGGTGTTGCTGAGATTATCGTTGCTCGCTCAATATCTGACGGTTTCCGCAGCATTGTTCAGATAATGGGCCTAGGCAACTTGAAGCCAAATATTGTTGTCATGCGTTATCCTGAGATATGGCGTCGCGAGAATCTAATAACACAGATACCATCATCATTTATCAGCATCATAAATGACTGCATTATTGCTAACAAGGCTATTGTTATTGTGAAAGGACTTGATGAGTGGCCTAATGAGTACCAGAGACTGTATGGGACCATTGACCTATACTGGATTGTGAGGGATGGAGGACTAATGCTTCTGTTGTCTCAGCTCCTACTCGCCAGAGATGGTTTTGAAAGCTGTAAGATTCAGGTATTCTGCATAGCAGAAGAGGGTACAGAAGCTGAGGAGCTAAAGGCTGATGTTAAAAAGTATCTGTATGATCTGCGGATGCAAGCTGAGGTTATTGTTGTGACCATGAAGTCAATGGAAGCACATTCTGAGATCAGCCCTAATGCTAAGAAGGATCCCCAAGAAGAATACGCAAGCGCTCAGGATAGAATCAGAGCTTACCTTTCTCAGATGAAGGAGACTGCACAAAGAGAAGGGCGGCCACTGATGGAGGATGGCAGGCAAGTCGTGGTAAATGAAGAGAAGGTTGAGAAGTTCCTCTATACGATGCTAAAGCTGAATACAACTATCGTCAAGTACTCCATGATGGCGGCCGTGGTGCTGGTGAGCCTCCCACCACCACCTCTGAACCACCCGGCCTACTGCTACATGGAGTATATGGATATGCTTGTCGTGAACGTCCCACGGATGCTGATAGTTAGGGGATACAGAAGAGATGTTGTCACACTTTTTACGTGATCAGATTTGATACACATGTATAAGCTACGACCTAGTTCCTTTTGGAGGTTATACATACCGTTTCAGTGTGATGGTGGTTCCTCTCATGCTTAGCTAGCTGCATGGATCTTACTGCTGACACTACCGGAATCGAAAGCTTTGCCGAGTGTCATATTCTTTGCTGAGTGTATTTTATCGGACACTCGGCAAACCATCTCTTTGCCGAGTGCCAAACTAAAAACACTCGGCAAACTATCTGTTTGCCGAGTGCCTTATTAAAAACACTCGGCAAACTGTTTGACACTCGGCAATACTACTGAAAAACACTCGGCAAACTCCGGCACTCGGCAAATATAGAAAAAACACTCAGCAAATTACGGCACTCGGCAAACATCGCGCCACGTGTCCCTCCGTGAAAAGAGAAAAATAAAAAAAAAACATTTGCCGAGTGTCAGATCTAGGACACTCGGCAAACTCTTTTGTTTGCCGAGTGTCAGATCTAGGACACTCGGCAACATCGCACCACGTGTCCCTCCATGAAAAGAAAAAAATAAATAAAAAATAAAAAAAATCCTTTGCCGAGTGTCAAATCTAAGACACTCGGCAAACTTTTTGTTTGCCGAGTGTCAGATGTAGGACACTCGGCAAACTCTGCTTATAAGGCCCACGCGCGCGTCTGGTTACTTCCCTCACATCTCACACCACACCGCAGCGCTCCCCTCCGACACGGGATGGCAGGCACCACCCCTCCCCACCCGCCGGCTCGGAGCGGGCGCCTGTCCACCTGAATCACACAGATCGGGACGCCGGAGGAGGAGCAGCGCCGTTCCACATCGCAGGAGCAACAACCACGGGCGCGGAGAGGCCCGCCCGCCAGCAAGCGCTGGCGCAGGTAACCGCAACCCCTCTCCTCGTCCCCTCCCCTCCGCGGCGCCGGCGGTGACAAGCGGGGCTCGCCTGCTCGCCTTATGCACCGCTGGCTGCAGGCAGTATGGCGCCCGGCGGCTGCCTGCTTGCCTCGCCGCCCAGACGCAGCGCGTGCGCGTGCGTGCTCAAAACCTGTGATGACAGTACTGCTCCCTAATCTGATGTTTATGCTTGCTTTGCTAGGTGGACTTGGCTGGTTACATCTCACTTCACTTATGATTTATCACCTCGCTATCTGCAGTTCAAGCTTGGATCCCTGGATCCCATACCATCGGTCTCTCGGAGAGTGTAATCCAGCGAGCGTTGAGTTGAAGCCGTGCAAGTGGAGATGAGGACTCTGAAGAAATCCGACAAGAAAGCTGCCCTCAACTTCGCAGCGCGGAGTTTCAATGTCACCACATCTAGTTCGTGTGTTTCTGGCTACTGAGTGATATTATGTTGTGCTGTATTCTGTTATTATGCGATTGCCAGATTCCAGACTGAGTGTATTAGGCATATCTGCATCAATCGGTATTATACTGATGGATTTTTGCTGAGCATTGTGATGGTTGATCTTATTTAATTGTGGAATCCACATCATGCATTTTTCTTATATATACAGTACATTTGGAGAACTGTCAGACATCGTATGGATTCTAAGTGGTTTTAATGGTGTTCTAATGCAATTATTTTTTTTCTTTGGAAAATAGGTTTGCCGAGTGTAATTCAAAAAACACTCGGCAAACAATAATCCTTTGCCGAGTGTATTTTGAAAAAACGCTCGGCAAACCTTTTTTTTTTGCCGAGTGTCAAATTTGACACTCGGCAAACCATTTGCCGAGTGTGCGATAAAAAACACTCGGCAAATAGTTGTTTGCCGACAAATCAATGCCGTGTGCTGTATGCCGAGTGTAACACTCGGCAAATCGTTTGCCGAGTGTTTTTAGGCATTTGCCGAGTGCCTCTGGCACTCGGCAAATCTACTGTATCCCGTAGTGTGACTTTGGAATTTGGAATCCATTTAGCAGATGAATACTTGCATAGGATGTAGTTACATTCTCTGTAGACTGAAGACATTTGCACGGAGAGAAAATACATAGTCTAGAGATTATTTTTTATATAGAGATGCTCCAATGCTGTGTGTATTGTTTTGTTTCACTACTGGAAACGGGATCTTTGCCGAGTGCAAACTGCTTTGCCGAGTGTCAAAAATCGGGCACTCGGCAAAGAATTGCACTCGGCAAAGAGCTCTTTGCCGAGTGCCGGGCACTCGGCAAAAAAGGCTCTTGGCAAAGTACTTCTTTGCCGAGTGCCAGGCTCTCGGCAAAAGCGCGGCACTCGACAAGGCTGCCCCACGTAACGGTGTTCGGCCACGTCCTTCTTTGCCAAGTGCCTGCTGTTAGGCACTCGGCAAAGGTTTTTTTTAAAAAAATTCTTTGCCGAGTGTCCTAGATTTGGCACTCGGCAAAGATTTTTTTTTGAAAAGTACTTTGCCAAGTGCCCCTGACACGGCGCTCGGCAAATAATATTTTTTTGCGACACGGTAAACTACCTGTCCCAAACGATGAAGATTACAACTTCAACCCAAACATATATGATAGAGAGTTCTATCAAGAAGAGGGCCTACAAGGGAGGTTTGACATAGAATTAACCGAAGAGATAGGAATGGAAGTAGACAATGCAAGGGATAATGACGAGGGCGCTGGAGACAAGGTGCGAAATCTGAAGAACATACAAATGCTTGAGCGATTACATTTAGGCAATGACAATGAAGACAACATTCCTCTTTCGGATAGTGTTGATGAGTTGGACAATGTTGATAGTGATGACGAGACCTATGATCCAGCTAATCTCAATCATGAAGATTATTTCTAATACATGTAATATTATGTTTTTTGTAATTATGTTTTGTTCATTTTTGCAAATATTTCTAATACATGTATTACTATGTTTTTTGTAATTATGTTTTGTTCATTTTTGCACCTATTTCTAATTACGTCTTGTTTTTTTATTGCAGGTGATTGAACAAAGATGGCGGGCAACCGTCATAGGTCCGTGAACTCGATTTACCAAAGACCACGCTGGCTGCAGGAGGAGACGGAGGGGGCAGCGGAGGGATCGGACAGGAGGTGGAGGACCGCCAGACGCAGGAGGGGGCCGTCTCCTCCCACACCATGTGAGGAGGAGCCAGAGGAGGAGGTGGCGCCCGTGGATGAGTCGGACGATGAGCTGGTTCGACAGACGGACGAGGAGGAGGGGCCACACGAGGATGACGAGTTGGAGGCGGCAGGCACGGGTTCCGCTTCCTCCGACTCCTCTTCGAGTGTCTACTTGCGAGGTCCCGCGAGCCTCCCACAGGTTCCGTTTCCTCACCAACGCCCAGTGATTCGCCCTGAAGGGCAAAAGTAACTTTATATGTTATCACCACTACTTCATACGATATGATGAAAAAAACTAATATTTTTTCTTAATCACTTGTGCAGGAACTGGGTGGTTGTGTCGGGTGGTTGCGCACAGCTAGTCAACGGCATCCTGGGTCTTCTGTGTAGGCAACACTTCCCCGGCATTGTCACGTATGCATTGAAGATGGAGCCAGCCTACTCGTTTGACCACTACGCCGTCGCCACTGATGCGGAGTACCCTAACAAGGCGGCGCGGGTGAAGGCAGAGTTTTGGGTAAGTCTCCCTCGCATAACATTGCTCATTATGTCGCATTCATTAGACTTTTCTTGAAATAATGAATGGATACATCACTTTTGTATGCAGACTTATTATTGATGCGAGGAGAGATTTGAGGCCAGGGCGGAGCAGGTGACTACCAAAGCTTGTAAAAAACTCATCACCGACATGCATCACGAGGTGCGCATCTAGGCCATCGTAACCGACTACGGGTCAAAGCTTGGAGAGAGGAAAACCAAGAAAGACGCAAGAGAGATGCAGCTGACCCAGGAGCAGTACCTTGAGGTAAATGAAGAACATCAATATTGATTCGTTTTGAGATTAAATTGGTTTAATTTGATCTTCTTATATGTCCAATACTTGACGTGTACATGATTCCTTGGTGGTACCAAGCGTATCCCGAGTGCTGGGCGATGATGGTGGAGAGGTGGTTCATGGAGGAGTACCTCAAGATGCACAGGGATGCCCGGGACCGTTGTTTGTAGATGCAAGGTCCAGCACACCATCAAGGCAGCCGCAGCCTCGCCGGATACAAACAAGCATGGGTACACGAATTCATTTATCTATTGTGACGCTCAGTTCTACCTGATTTCTAATCATTGTGCTGTCTTTCTCGCAGTCGGCGTCACATAGTGGCCAGACTTGCTTGGACTTCCAGGCATGGTGTATGGCCCACAAGGGCAAGGCAATGTCCGACGTCTCCTTCAACCTAGAGGACCCGCCCGAGGCATACACGAACCCGAGCGTCCACTCCCGCATCAGTGAGTACACTGAGGTGGCGAGGTCGCTCCATGGGTCAGACCACGACCCGAGCACCCAGGACTTCGATGGAGAGGCCATCATGAGGGCGGGGCAAGGCAAGAAGCATGGGCGGTTCTGGCTTGGCGACGGCGTCATCAACACGACCTCTACTCCCTCTCTCTCCCAGATCCGAGCACGGAGCACGAGTGAGAGCCCGGCCATTCGCACATGGCCGACCACTGCACAGCACCGGGTCGACGTACTAGAGGTTATTCCTGTTTTACTCGTCATACATTGATCTTTACACACCTTAATTAGCTTTGCATCACTGAAACATTGGAGTGAAATATTGCAGGCCCGGCTGGAACAAGAAATGAGGCAACGTCAGGAGCTAGAGGCCGAGCACCAGAGGATGGTGGCCCAGCTAGAGGCCAAGCGGGCCGAGCGGTAGGCCCAGGCGCAAAGGCTGACGGACATTACGGGGTTCCTACAAGGGCTTGGACAACGTGTGGGCTTCTCTCTGCCAGCTGGGCTGTTGGTTTCACCTCCGCCTCCGCGTCCTGCAGCTCCAGCTACTCCTATGAGTATGAAAGTTTTTTTTACTTTCGCTTGTGCTTTGCTTGTATGGCCTCTACCTTCCTAGATTAGCTATCTAAATAATCTTGTCTCACATGCAATCTTTTCTCCTTTGTGCAGTCTCCATCTGACGGTGGTTCGAATAATCCACCTCATGCACCTCCGAATGATGGACCTTCACCACAGTCGCAGTAGCCGAGATGAGTGCACGTTGTATTTTTTTCATTTGTTGTTCACTTGGTGATGGACTTGTGATATACTTGTGATGCATTTGTGGACTTTGATGGACTTGTGGATTTATTTAGATGGACTTGAGCACTTATTATTATATATGTGATATATATTATGATGGATGTGATATGTGTAGATGGATGTGTGAATGGATGAGATATATATGTGATGAATGAGATATATATGTGATGGATGAGATATATATGTGATATATGTTTGTATGAATTTATTTGTCATGATGGAATGTAAAAAAAATTAAAAATTACCGTTTTGGGTCACTTTGTCGAGTATTGCACTCGGCAAAGGACCCCGTTGCCGAGTGCCATGGTCGCAACACTCGGCAAAGCTGAAAAAATGGGCGTTCGGAAAAACATTTTTCCAGCTTTGCCGAGTGCCATGACCATGACACTCGACAAAGAATTTAAAAAAAAAATCAAACTTTGCCGAGCGCTGTCCAGGGGGCACTCGACAAAGAATTTTTTTTTAAAAAAAATAAAAAAATCTTTGCTGAGTGCCTGTAGGGTTGGCACTCGGCAAAGCCACCGTCAACGAGGCCGGCGCCGTGATGGTCGCTTTTCTTTGCCGAGTGCCCCCGGGGCTCTCGGCAAAGGCTTTGCCGAGTGCTCGATAAAAGACACTTGGCAAAGAGGTCTTTGCCGATCAATTTTTTGCCGTGTGTTCTTTGCCGAGTGCCGCACTCGGCAAAGGCTTTGCCGAGTGCCTCAGGCACTCGGCAAAAAACCTGAATCTAGTAGTGTTTTGTATTCCACAGTAAAATATAAAATAGATTTTCTATCTTATATTATTTAGAGAAAGCATGTAACTATTGATGTACATATTTGGAACTATTTGTTACAATTTGAGTTATGTAATCATATAAATAAATGTTGAAGTTCTAGCTAGATTGAACTATTTCTCATTCTCCTCTTTTGTAATATAAAGGCTGGGTCATTGTTGTAATAAACATTGAAGTTATGTAACATTGATGTGCATATTTGGATCTACTTGTTATTACAATTGCTTTCTTGTAATTGAAGTTCATTATCGCAATCCATTGTTTCTCAAAGGCTGGGTAGCATCAGCATATACTGGCTGGTTTGCTGTGCATGTCGAAGCCCAGAAAGGCTAGTGGCGAAGTGCGCTCACTACATTCCTAGGTCAGTTGGTAGTTAGCTTGCTTGGCTTTTGCGTAGCAGCAACCAATATGGATCGCATTTTTTTCCAATTAGTCATAGAGAATTAATTACAAATTAATTAGTCATAGAGAACAATAGAAAATCTGAGTGGCTAGAATTTTATAAAGAAAAAGTAAATAATTAAAATGCACCATTTTTTGACAAGTAAAATTAGACATTACCTATATATATAAAATATGGCATACAAGTGACATAACTTATGTTGTTCTAGGTGCGCGACTAGAAGCAGAACGAAACAACAAAATTAGCCTAACAAGAAAAATCCGATCCAGATGTTGCCAACGCGCGAGCATGTGTCGATGCGTGATTGGAACTAGCAAGCGTCGTCTTCCTCTTGGCAACCGTACAAGTTAGAGTTTCTGAGCGGTGATGGGGAACCTCTAGTGTTCGCCGGGCTTAGAAGGAGGGATACGGGGTGGCAGCCGGACCGGCGGTGGTGGCGGTTCTACTAGTGGTAGCGAGGTGATAGGGGGCCGCCATGCGAGCGATGGAGAGGACATTCATAGGGCGGTGTCGGTGGCAGGGGGGCGAGGGATCAACATATTCCTCCTCCGAATGAGATTAGAGGAGGGCGGAGGCTGGCCAGTGAGGAAGATTGGTGGGCAGTGCGGTCGATGACCGGTCGCCAGTGGTGGGTGAGGCCAGCGGTGGGGCAGGGGCAGTGGTGGAGAATCCTCTGATTCTGATTAGGGGAGGGTGGGGAAGGAGCGGCGGGGGTGGGTGGCTGGCGGCGGGGGGTCGGGTGTGTGGGCTGGAGCAGTTTTAGGTAGAAGAAGAAGAAGCAAAATAAGAAGATAAATCCGCGCATCGCTATAGTGGGCGGCCGGACTCGCATTGATGAAGGTTGCGGGCATAGAGATGGCGGGTGAGATTTGGTTACACTGTTGCGTGAAGGAGAAAAACCGACTATATATATAGCATGCATATAATGTTAACCTAACACTACATACACTTTTCTTCCAGTTTTTATTATTAGCGATATATGACTAGTCTTTCCATCTCCTAGTCTCTCTATAACATGCATGTCTAATCTACTCCAATACAGACTCTTTGGTCTCGTTCCAAGCTTGTGGCCACAACGTAATCTAGGACTTAGACAATTGGACTATTGACATGCTTTGCGCCGTCACTGACTCACTGACAACCTTAGCCGTTAGGAGTCACCGGAAAGGAAGAAAAGGGCAATTTGATGAATAATATTTTTCTCTCTCGCTCGCCTGCCATGACATCAACGGTTTTGTGTGCCAAAAAAAAAAAAAAAGAAAACTATCCCAAAAATTTGCAAGAAGCGAAACCCTCCCCAAACCCTAGGACACCACCCCTCCCCAATTCCAAGGCCCGGCCGCCGCCGCCGCGCTTCACCCTGCGACAGCGATCAGCGAAGGCGTCTGCTCTTGGCCTGCGGCCCGCGGCCCGCGGCAGGGCGGCAGGATTTCACCATCCGACGTCGACGTGCTCCACCTATGCCACCCCGTGGCACTCCGCACTCCCCCTGGCTCTCGGAATCGGAAGCCCCCCCGCGCGCTCGGACGCCGCGAACTGGAGGTGCCTCGACTGCTCCGGCCTCCGGCGACACTGCCCGCGTTGGCGCCGCTTCAGGAGGTGAGCTCATCGCCGCAGTCCGCGCCATCCATCTCCCCGTCACTGTGAGTTCCTCGATCCCTCCCTCGCTCGATGCCTCTATCATTTTCGAATTGTATGTGCCTTCGATTTCTGTTTTCACTTTTCAGTGCGATACGTCTGCGATGTCTGCTTTGCTTCCATCCTTAATCCGCGTTCCTCAATCCTCCTCCTAGTACGGGAGTATACTTTGCTAAATCTTTAGATTCTTCACATAAGGTTTCTGATTTCTGTGGTTTCTTCGTCTACTGTTGCTGTTGGTCTGTTGCCCTAAGCCCCTAACATCTCTCACGCTTCGAGTTCTTCTCAATTCTAGTTTCAGGCCGGATTACTATTTCCTCTCCAGGCAATCGTCTTTATGCTTCTTGTGTCCCATCTTGTGATTTTAATATCACCTCCTACTCCTAGTGCTCTAAGTAGTTTGGATTAATTTGTGCATAATTACTTGTATTGAAGGACAGAGATACGTTCAGTGGTTTCAATCTGGCAAAACTTCCACGAAATGTGCAGGCATGATTTAAATAAACTGCATCTCCAATATTTTTTTTGATGAAATTGCATCTCCAATAGTGTTCTTGGTCCAGCTCTGTAATGCTTTGATTTTCGTGTAAAACAGAATAAGTGGCTATGTTGTGTTTGAGTTGTTTCATCTCTTCTAGTATGCATATGTAATTCGTTAAGCCGTTTCTCTTAGAAAGCTGTTAGATATATATTTGAATTTGAAGACTTGAATTGTTCTTAACTTGTCTATTGAAAACACCAAGTTCTATGAAAATAATAATGCTATTTTAGGGGGAACTATGAGTGGCGGAGCGTGACCAAACATCGAGGGAGGGCTAATCCAGTGCTAAATATTGTTGTCCTAGCTAATTTCCGTAGTAAGCACTACGGCATATGAGTTTATTAATATTTTATGGAGAATAAGAGTGATTTAGGACTATATGATGATTTTCTACCATCAGTACGTATAGGTGCCAATCACTAGTGGATGGCCAGGAGAAAACATTCTCATCATGGAACACAACAAGCCAGAAGTTGACTTGCATATATTAGGACAACCAACCTAATCAACATCAGAATAGACCATCAATTTAGAATGAGTAGAGGGCTGCACGATCAAGCCTAGATGCAAAATACTGTGGACGTATCGAAGTATTTACTTCAAGCCTGTAAGATGCCGTTCACGCGGCACTACCGGAAACGTCAAATTTGCCGAGTGTTTTTGTGTTTGCCGAGTGTTTTCTCTCGGGCACTCGGCAAACAAGTTCTTTGCCGAGTGGTGCCATAAAAACACTCGGTAAAGATGTGGTTTTCCGAGTGTAAAAAAAACACTCGGCAAAGATGGGGTTTGCCGAGTGTTTTTTTTACACACGGCAAAGTAAAAAATATTTTTTTCTGGGAAAGAAAGAGAAGAAAAAAATGAAAAAAAAATCTTTGCCGAGTGCCCAGATCTAGGACCTCGACAAAGTAAAAAATATTTTTTCTGGGAAAAAAAAGAGAAGAAAAAAATGAAAAAAAAATTGCCGAGTGCCCAGATCTAGGACACTCGGCAAAGTAAAAAAATATTTTTTTCTGAGAAAAAAAGAGAAGAAAAAAAATAAAAATAAATCTTTGCCGAGTGCCCAGATCTGGGATACTCGACAAACGAAAAAAATCCTTTTTAACACCGCCTCCCTCCTCACTCCCGCACTGCCTCCCTCCTCTTTCCCGCACACCGCGCGCCGCCGCGCCCCCTCCCCTTCTCCCTTCTCCCCGCACGCGCCGCGCCTCCCCTTCTCCCTTCTCCCCACAGGCGCTGCGCCGCCCCCTCCCCTTCTCCCTTCTCCCCGCACGTGCCGCTCCTCCCCTTCTCCCTTCTCCCCGCACGCGCCGCGCTGCCCCCTCCCCTTCTCCCTTCTCCCCGCATGCACCGCACGACCCCTCCCCTCCCGACCGAATCCGGTGGCGGCCCCTCCCCTCTTGGCCGGATCCACCCGGACGGCCCTCCTTCCCCCGGCCGTCGCCCCATCCCTAGATCTGGCGGCGCCTCGGCGGCCGCCCCTCCCCTCTTCTAGATCCAGCGGGTGGCGTGGCGGCGGGTGGTGTGCGGCTTGGCGGGTGGCGTGCACCGTGCGGCGTGGCGAGCGGGTGGCGTTCGACGTGGGGTGGCAGCGGGTGTGGCAGATCCTTCCTTCCCCCGCCAGGATCTGCTCTCCCCTGTCTAGATCTGATCCTGTGTCTCCCCTGTGGGGCTCCTCTGCGTGCTCTTCAGAGAGGGGGGTGGCTCAACCGGCGGCGAGCGGATCCACCATCCCTGCCCCCTCCGTGCGTTGACCCGAAGCGGGTCGGAGGTGGTGCTCTCCGGCTTTCACCGGCGTCGAGGGCGGCGGCCCGGTCCACGGCGCACTTCGGCCCTACTGCCCTATTGGTGCTCGATGAAATGCTCTGCTGGTGTTCTGTCTTGGATGAATGATTATTGGTTTGCGTCCACAGGGGCTGATTTCCTTGTTGTCCGGATAATTATTATTTTTCTTTGGAAAATAGGTTTGCCGAGTGTATTTTGAAAAACACTCGGCAAACCAATTTTTTTCGCCGAGTGTCAAATTTGATACTCGTCAAACCATTTGCCGAGTGCGCGATAAAAACACTCGGCAACACTACTACAGGAATCAATTTGCGCAGCGTGGCCAAAATGGGCTTCGTGGCGGGCACCGCTTTTGCCCGCCACGGTTAACCGGTGGCCGGCCAGCGAGGTCGGCCACCGAGGCACCCGCTGCGGGAAAAGGGTTTACCACGGCGGGCCACCTTACTTGCCCGCCGCAGGAAATCGTTATTTACCGTGGCGGGCGGTATGAATCACCCACCGCGGTTAATACGATTTACCGTGGCGGGCTCTTTAAACTGCCTGCCACGGTAAAGAGTTGATTTACCGAGGCAGGCGCTTTATCTTGCCCGCCATGGTAAAGCCTGTACAAATACACAGCACCCCCCTTCATCTTCTCCATGGGTCTTCCTCTCTCAAACTCATGGGGGAGGCTTTGCCCTAAAATTTGAGGAAACTTTTGATTTGAGTTGAAGGGCTTGGATTTGAGGGAGGAGGACATCATAAGAGGTTCATAAAGGCTCTCCCTCTCTCCTTCCATCCTCTCTTTCTCTCTCTCTATTTCCATCACCTAGAGTTCTCTCTAGATCTAGATCTAGATCTAGATCAATTTTAATGGAAAAAATGATGTCATGTATTTCTTTAACTTTAGATTCATCATAGATGCATGCTTCATCTTTCACATCGTCATTTCCTCTCTTTTTCATGATTTTGGACATAAAAATCATCAATTTCTCCTAATTCTTCTTTATTTAATGTTGATTGTGACGGATAATGTTCGCAGGTATGATGGATAGGTCGGAATGGATGTATCGGATCGATAGAGTGAATGATCCGCGGTACCTCTTTGAATTAAGGAAGTTCATTGCTGCTGGTAAAGCTCACCGTGAGAGACTGAAGTGGATGACAACCATATGTCCATGTTCTCGTTGCAAGAACCTAAAAGCCCACCGAGACAGTGAGGTCCAAACTCATTTGATCATGTATGGTTTCGTCGAGGGCTACACAGTCTGGACATTTCACGGTGAAAGAGTTGGTGCGAGTGGCAGTGCATCTGGAGTGAGCTCTTCGACGCCGACGACGACAGCACCACTGGTGAATAAAGATCCTTTAGGAGCACCCGGCTCCTCATCATCTTCAGCAGCAGCGGCGCCAGTCGACAGTGACAATAGTTATCGTGATTACATCACGGTGGATGATCTAATGCAAGACATGGCCGATGAAGCCAGCGACGGTGGGGATGGTTAGGATACTATGAGCCAACCCGAGGATGTGCAGCTTGTTGAAGATCTAGTCAAACACTTCGATGAAGACGACGTTGTGTTGGGTTGCCCAAAGTGGTTGGAGAATTTCAGAGAGTTGAAGCAGGCGGCAGTTGATCCTCTCTATAAGGACGGCGGCGATTGTCCGAAGGAAATATGTTGATGTTGAAGGCTCGTCATGGTTGGTCTAACACTAGCTTCAATGAGTTGTTAAGCTACCTTGCCACCACGTACCCAACGGCTAACAAGGTGCCCACCAATACTTATCAGGCCAAGAAGCTGATTCGGCCAGTGGCGATGAAGCTTAGAAAGTTTGATGCATGTCCTAACCACTGCATCCTGTATCGGGGCAATGAGTATGAGAATTTGACGAGTTGTCCGCACTGCGGCTTTAGTCGGTACAAGAAAAATGCTGGTTGTCGCATGGATGCAGAAGACGAGGGAGGCTTGCGGGGTGGTCGGAAGAAGAACAAGAAGGGGGCAAAGAAGAGCAGTGTGGTCAAATAGATCTCGGCTCAGTAGGACGATGAAGAAGAGGGTTACACGCACAGGAAAAGTCCAGCACTGTCGGTGTGGTACCTGCCCGTGACCGATCGCCTGTGTGCAATGTTCGAGAACCCAGACGATGCCAAGCTCATGTCCTGGCATGCATCAGCTGACCGCCTGAAAGATGATGGCAAGCTACGGCACCCATCCGATGGCAAGCAGTGGTAGGATTTTGACGAGGCCTACCCGGAGTTTGGCAAGGAGCCCAGGCATGTTAGGTTCGCGCTGAGTACCGATGGGATGAACCCGTTCGGTGAGCTTAGAAGCTCGCACAGTACTTGGCCCATTGTGCTCACCATGTACAACCTACCTCCCCATCTATGTCAGAAGCGTAGGTACCTTATGCTGACCATGCTTATCTCCGGACCGAAGCAACCCGGCAACGATATGGATGTGTTCCTGGAGCCGTTCATGGAGGAAATGAAGATACTATTTGATGTTGGGGTCTAGATGGTGGATGCATCCCGCAAGGAGAAGTTCACACTAAAAGCAATCATCTTTGTCACCATCACCGATTACCCCAGTCTCTTCTCACTGTCGGGGCAGATCAAAGGGAAGACCGGCTGCGTAATTTGCATCAACGAGACCTGCTACACTTACCTTAAGGGATCCAATAAGATGGTGTACACGAGGCATAGACGGTTCCTTGCCAAAAATCACAGGTATAGAAGAAGTATTATGAACAAATACTTTGACAAACGCAGACTAGTTGGGGGACAAAGGTGTATGAGATGGTCAAGGACATGGATCAGGTGGAGTTTGGAAAGAAGAAGAAGCCGCCTGAAGAGGGGACCAAGCAGACAAGGAAGCGAAAGCGGGACCAGACGAAGGAAGTCCCCGCCGCCGTTCCTTTCAAGAAGAAGTCAATTTTCTTCAAGTACCTGTCGTATTGGAAAACACTGAATACACCCCATGTCATCGACTGCATGCACCTAGAGAAAAATGTCTTCGAAAGCACGATCAGTGTCCTGCTGGACATCAAGGGCAAGACAAAGGATGGTATCAAGTCACGGACGGATCTTGTCAATCTGGGCATCAGGCCGGACCTTCACCCGGGACCGCCTCAGAACGGTAAAGTCAATATCCTGGGTGAGGCCTACAACCTAACGCAAGATGAGAGGATGACTTTTCTTAAGTTGCTTAGGGGTATCAAGGTGCTGACTGGTATCTCTTCCAACATCAAGAGCCTGGTCTCCATGAAAGACCCCATAATGACCGGCTATAACTCACACGACTGCCATGTCATGCTGACGGTGTTCCTACCAATTGCGATTAGGGCTATCCGTCTAGAGTACGTGAAGATGGTCATCACACGGATGTCATACTTCTTTAACCGCATCACCCAGAAGGTCATTGATAAGGCTGAGCTGCCTGCCCTGAAGGAGTTCATCGCAGAGACCCTTTGCCAGCTCAAGATGTGCTTTCCACCATCTTACTTTGATATTATGCCACACCTAATGATGCATATGGTCGATCAGATCCATCAACTGGGCCCCATGTACCTACACCAGATGTGGATGTACGAGCGGTTCATGTCCACCCTCAATAGATACGTCCATAACTGCGCTTACCCGGAGGGCTCTATGATCGAGGCATACACAACGGAGGAGGCCATGAACTGGTGTATGAGGTACATAAGAGATGGGAGGGTGATTGGGCTACCTATCCATCACCACGAAGGCAAAACCTCAGGGATGGGGTGCACAGGCCGAAAAGTACGCACCGATGTGGCAAACCGAACGGTGCAAGAAGCTCATTATAGCATTCTTCATTAGTTAGTGAGCATGGAGAAATACATTGAAAAGCACTTGGAAGAGATCCGTGCCGCTAATGACGGACAGCGCACGGAGGCATGGGTCCAGAACCATCACAAGAGCAATTTCATAGAGTGGCTCAAAGAGCAACACATACCCCTTGAAGGATGCCCTGATGAAGATATGAAGACCGTTATGAGGCTTGTGTTAGGCCCATCTAGCCAAATCACCACGTGGCAAGGGTACAACGTCCAGGGCTACAGGTCCCACACGAAAGACAAGGATAAGAAGAGCTTGGCACAGAACTGCGGTGTTCGATACGAGGGCGAAGAAGAGTCCACGGGCCAGAGGAGGCAATACTATGGGCAAGTCGAAGAAATATGGGAACTTGACTACGGCCAAAACCTATGCATAACCGTCTTCCATTGCCAGTGGGTCAAACCGAATGCGGTTGCAGTGGACAGTTATGGGCTAACCACCGTGGACCTCAAAAGTATCGGCTACAAAGATGACCCATGGGTACTAGCAACCAATGTCGCGCAAGTGGCCTACTATATATATGCAGAGGACCCAAAAAGGCATGTGGTTGTGTCCGAAAAGCAGCAGGTTGTGGGTGACTGGTTCATGAAGCTCCTACAGTCACAAATAAACAAGCACAGCCAAATAGTCACAAGTGAAAGCATAACAAAACAGGCACAATTGAAAGCACAAAGAGGTGGTAGAATCATGAAAGTGAGACAAATCAAAACAAGAGACAATGATCAGTAAATGGTACAACAATAAGTGGTGCAACAACTATACCAACAGCCCTCACAAACTGTCCTCTACTTGGACCGTACATCTCCATTGAGTGGCCGCAAAGGTCAAGCTCAGGTCCAGTCTCTCTAAACTACCACTTCTCTTGTTGATCTTTTCCCTTGTAGGGCAAGATCGTAGCCCTCACAAACTATCCCACTACACTCCACAGCCTTGGGTGCTTGCCAACAATGCCTAGCCATCTAGGAGCCAAGCTTCAAGAGTAACAAATGCTTCAGTGATTGCTTGACACAGCCACAAAGTGTGCTCAAAGCTTGGAATCAGCTCCCAAGTTCTCACTCATGCTCACACAACTCAAAGCTCACTCTCTAATCCAAACGGTATCTCACTTAGACTCAAGGTGCATGAAGGGAGGAATATACGATGCTCTCAAGGTTTTCTGAAAATTAGATGGACGTGGAAGGCATCGGCAACCCCTCAAAGTGGGAGGGGATGAGTATGTATATATACTTGACTCCCACAAAATAGCTATTGGGGTTAAAGTCAGTCTAAACTGGCCTAGTCGGTTTCTTTCAAAACTAGCCATTGCTACTCAAACGTGCGCTAGCCAGTTTTACCAGCTTTTTATCCAGTCTTTTCTAAAACTAATGTTTAACACTTGAGTATCTTTCTAGATTTGATTTGAGCACTTTTAGGCCTTGTCTAGTAACCAATGTTGCATCTCTTTTGAGTACGACACACCTATAATTCAGGTTAAATATATGCAATTAATTCATACTTGAGCCTCTAATTCTTGAAATTGTGCGATTACTTCAATCTTCATCATCTAGGGGCCTTCAACATTGCCATTTCCGTGAGCATGTCCTGGTTGAGCTTGTGACTTAGGATGTTCCAAACCATGTGATCAAGACTACACTTTTTATCCATAAGTCACTTGTTCATATGATTTAACAATGATTTCATCTTGCATATAACATGAGCCATCATAGCTCGATTAGTTCATTATCTCAATGTAAGTACTCTCTTTTTCACGTTAGCCATGCTACCTCGTCCTCCAAGCTATCACTTGCCCTTAACCTTCGCTTAGCGTCTCAAAGCTATTTTCTTGCTACCTTCATCCTATCGAGCCATCCTCAAATCACACCATGTCATGAATCAACATTAAGCACTCAACTGAATTCCATTTCTTCAATACTGTGATCCTCACTTGAATATCAATCTTGAGATCAATCAAACTTTGATACCAACAATCCTTGATCAATTCAAAGTCACAATTTCAATATCTTCATACAATGAAAAAGCCTAATGTGTGAGACCAATTGATATTTATCAAAGCATGCCTCTTTTGTTATTTCCACGTATTTGCCAATTCTTCATTTTGTCAGTCAGTTTTTGGACTCAATTCTCATTTGCATTTCATTTGAGTCCAACACAATAATCAACCTAGGACTAAGTACCTGCATATGATCTCATCAATTACATTAGTCCAATGATCGTGGTGTCATTCAATCCACCAAAACCCACTTAGGGCCTAGATGCACTTTCAGAACTACATTCAAAGGTTGCCACAACTCACTAAAACGTAAACTCAACATCATATAACTAGGTTTGAATTGCTTCTTTTCTTGCACATATATGGCCTGGTGACCTGATCTTCTATGAGTTGGGTTCCTAAAAATGCTACTCAAAGCTCAACAAATCAAATTAGACCTTTGGCAATATTGTGGTTGAGTGCAAAACCCTCATGTTCGCATATGTTCTTGAGAATTTATAACATGCTTATTAATAACTGTTAATTTAGGACTAAAGGAGGAAATAACTATAATATTACATGGTGAAAAATGAATCTTGGTTCTTGCAATGTGAGCTTAATCAAGTTTCAGATATAGCAACCTTGAGCGTATAATTCCATTCTTTTATGAGTGGAGTGCATGGATGCATTAGTATTTTTCTCTATTTGCTAGCCTTCTCCCATGGAGATATTATGACCTACTATGTTCTATTTGTGATCCCTAATTTTAGGTATGTGTTGGGAGCAGTAGAAACATTTCTAGATGCTATTCCGTCAGCTGGGTTCTTTCAAGGTACTCAAGCAAGTTTTCTCTTGGTTTTCTTATGAATATTTTTATGTGTGGATGATCAATTTGTATATCTAGAAAGACAATACCATAAAATGAACAGTTCTATCATTGAATGTCCAGTGTTGTGAAAGATACATGCAATGCTAACATGCTAGTCATATAGTTTGTCTGTATATGCGCTTTATGTGTCGTATGTTCCCATAAAAATAGCTACTACTAAATTTAAATGAAAAAGTCTATTTACCCTTGGTGATAGGAACAACAATTAAATTTAGATTTGATTGCAAGTTTGTCATACTAGTTTGGTAAACTATGGAATCTGGATGTTTCTTTGGCACTATTTGTCGAATGGTTGCAATTGTGGCGGAAAGGGTCTAGGGATCCTGATGTGATTTTTCATTGTTTTTGTCTCCAAGTCAGATGGATACGCTATTATAATGACCACCCATGGGCAGAGCTAGGGGTATTCCCCTGTATTCCATGGAATACCCATATTTTTTCTAAAAAAATAAATATATGTATATAAATATATACATATAATTGAAGGCAATTAGAATTGATAGATTGATTAGGAGGCGAATAGGCAGGTTACATATATAGGCAAGGAGGGTCATATTGGTTTATAGAATCATGGCCACCGTGGGATCTCCTTGCCTAATATAATATCAATCGATCTATAATTAACCATAA
>NW_027097179.1:0-40000 GCF_019320115.1 Miscanthus floridulus | reverse complement strand
AGGCCCAAATAGCCCATGACCATACACGGTTGTCTAACAATAATTGTACAGCATGTTGTAAATTCGTCCAAAAGCCTAGTCGACCTTCTACCAGCCCATGAAGTCACTAGAAACTACATCGCCTCTCCTGTCTCCGCTCTCCCGTTTGGCAAATCGGCGTCCTTCCTCCATGACACAACACCTCAGCAGGCGAGTTGCGGCGCATTGACTCAAAAGTCAGAAGCAGTGGTCACGGTGCAGCCAGCACCCCTCTCGGCTCCCCCTCAACCCCCTCTGTTAGAATTATTTGCTCATTTACTGTAATCTCCTAGCTAACTGTGCAGGCGCCAGCTATACTGGCCCTTTCACACTGCTGGCCCCTTGGGCCATCCCCTCTCTCTCCTATATAAGTGTAATCCCTTCTGTAATCCATTATAAAGAAATATACAAAGCCTAATGGCCTTTGTCTAATATGGTATCAGACTAATCGTATCCCCTGCTTCCGCTACTTTCTGCCGCCACCCAGCCCCGCCCGCGCGCGCCTCTCCGGCCGTCGCGCTCAGGCTGCTGCGCCCGCCCCGACGGCCGCCGTGCGCCCTCCTCCAGCCGCCGCGCGTGCCCCGCCGGTTCCCGCACCCATGGCTGCTCCTTCCTCCGGCGGTGATTCCGACTCCGGCGCCTCGGCTGCCGCCGCCGCGACCAAGCTCCACGACGAGGCGCTCGCCGCCGCCAAGGCTCTGGAAGTTGAGGCCGCCTCCCTGCGCGACTCCAACCAGGCGCGCAACGCCCAACTCAAGGAGGAGGCGGACCTCCTCAAGTCCGCCGCCGCCACCCAGGAGCGGGTCCGCACTGCTGCCGTCGCTCTCGACTTGGAGCGCGAGCAGGCCGACCTGCTGGAGCAGCAGGCCACGGCCCTCCGCGCGTGACTCCACCCCGAGCACCACCGCGACGATGACTCGGAGGGCGACGCCGACTCCATCTCCGCGGTGACTGCGGCTGTTGCCCACCTTCATAGCCAGGCGGCCGCTGTGTAGAACATCAAGAACCTCATCCCTATTGTTCTTGATTTGCAAGCCTCAAACTACTCCAAATGGCGTGGTTACATCCTGCTCATCCTCGGCTAGTTTGCCCTGAAGGACCACGTCCTTAGCGACGCCATCCACCCCCACGATGCGGCATGGTCCCGCTTGGACTGTGTTGTTGTCTCATGGATCTTCAACACCATCGCCCCTGACCTCCTCGATGTCGTCCACGAGCGTGACGGCATCACTGCTCGGGCGGCGTGGCTCGGCCTCGAGCAGCAATTCTTCAACAACCGTGAATCCCGCGCCATGCTCCTCGACGCCGAGTTCCGCACTCTCTGCTAGGGTGCTCTCTCGGTGGATGAATACTATCGCAAGATGAAGAACATGGCGGACGCGCTCGCCGACCTTGGCGAACCCGTCCTGGACCGGACCCTGGTGTTAAATGTGCTGCGCGGCCTCAACGAACGCTTCCAGTTCATGTCGCAGCTCGTCACGAGGCAGAAGTCCTTCCCATCCTTCGCCGACGTCCGTGCTGACCTGAGGCTGGCCGAACTCAACATGGCGTCACCTTCAGCTCCGCC
The DNA here is from genome assembly GCF_019320115.1 of Miscanthus floridulus. Taxonomy (NCBI): domain Eukaryota; kingdom Viridiplantae; phylum Streptophyta; class Magnoliopsida; order Poales; family Poaceae; genus Miscanthus; species Miscanthus floridulus. The sequence goes on along the minus strand of NW_027097179.1, from coordinate 38,415 downwards.
CTCGGCCCTCGTCACCGCGCCGTCCAGCAAGCCGCCTGCTTCGTCCCCTGCCCCTCAGCGCCCTCCATAGCCTGCTGGGGGACAGCAGCTCGGCCACACCCCTGCTCCTTCACGCCATCCTCAGGCTGCTGGGGGCCAGCAGTCCGGCAACGGCAATAACCGCGGACGACGTCGCCGCGGTGGACGCGGCCAAGGCGCCCAAGCCGGCACTCAAGCCAGCCCACCGAGTGGCCAACAGTGGCCATCCTTCTTCAACCCATGGACCGGGTCCATCCAGATGTGGCCCGGGTCCAACCCAGGCGGCTCTCGTGGTCCACTGCCCCATGTGCCTCCACCTCCACCGCCACAGCACGCTCTCATGGCCGGGGTGCCCCCGGGTTACTTTGCTCCTCTGCCGGTCCCTGGGGCATACTACCAGGCGCCCCAGCAGGCGCCCACCTCCACCTGGTCGCCGTCGCCCTGGACTACTGAGGGCCTCGCCAACGCCTTCAGCATCGTCACCCTCACTCCGCCGTCAAGCACCTTGGATTGGGTCTTCGACTCGGGTGCTTCCTCTCACATAGCCGGCACTCCTAGTATGGTCACCATGTCACCAACCTCCTCTTTTCCTTCTTCAATTATTGTGGGAAATGGCGCCACTCTTCCGGTTGTTGGCACCGGCTACTCAACCCTCCCTGGCCCATTTCGCCTCAACAATGTTCTCATTGCCCCTGACATTATTAGAAATCTCTTGTCAATTCGGCAATTCACCACTGATAATCTTGTTTCTGTCGAGTTTGACCCTCTTGGTGTTTCTGTGAAGGATCTTCGTACTAGGAACCTCCTCCTTCGCTGTGACAGCTCGGGACCCCTCTACACCTTGCAGCTCCCGACATCACCATCCGGTTCCTACGCTCTCGTGGCCACTCCCTCCTCCACTACTTGGCATTATCGACTCGGTCATCCCGGGAAGGCTACTCTTCAGACTCTTGCCAAGTCGTCCTCCATCATCTGCAGCAAGCCCGACGATGACACTCTTTGCCATGCTTGCCAGCTTGGGCGTCACATCCGCTTGCCTTTTACCCATTCCTTGTCTCGTGCAACTAAAAAATTTCGACTTGATACATTGTGATTTGTGGACTTCCCCAATCGTCAGTGTATCCGGTTTCAAATATTATCTAGTCATTATTGATGATTGCTCGCATTTTGTTTGGACTTTCCCTCTTAAGCTAAAGTCTGACACCTTCAAAGCTCTCTCCAATTTTTTCGCCTATGTGCTCACTCAGTTTGGTTGCACCATCAAGACTGTGCAGTGTGACAACGGGCGTGAGTTTGACAACTCCGCGTCTCGCGCTTTCTTTTCTGCCAAAGGTGTCACCCTTCGCATGTCATGCCCCTACACCTCGCAGCAAAATGGCAAAGCTGAGCGCATGCTTCGCACCGTCAACAACATCACCCGCACCTTGCTCTTCCAAGCATCTATGCCCCCCACCTACTGGGCTGATGCCCTTGCCACCGCCACTCTCCTCATCAATCGCCTCCCAACCAAGACCTTGAACATGAGCACTCCCTTCTTTACCCTCCATGGCACTCTCCCCTCCTACCATGACCTTCGAGCCTTCGGGTGTACCTGCTACCCCAACCTCACCGCCACCACTCCTCACAAGCTAGCTCCATGATCTTCCTTGTGCGTCTTTATTGGCTATTCTCCTGACCACAAGGGGTATAGGTGCCTTGACCTCGCCACAAACCACGTCATCATCTCACGCCACGTTGTCTTCGACGAGACAACGTTCCCTTTCTCCCTTCGTCGACCTTCGCCACCCACACACGAGCTTGATTTTCTAACTAACGACGATTCGTCGTCAGTTTTACTTCCACCTGCAGGTACACCGTGGGCTGCTGGCCCTCTGCCAGCCCGTGTGCCCTCCCAGCCGGTGCCCACCTTGGGCGCACCGGCTCCACCGGGCTTCGTGCCCCGGCCGCCGGGCTCCTCTCCAGCTTGACCTGTACAGGCGCCCATGGTGCCCTCTGTACAAGCGCCCACTTCGCCGACGCCCATGGCACCCTTGGGACAGGCGCCCACTTCGTCGGCGCCCATGGCGCCCCCGGCGCCCTCTGCTCCGGTGCCCATGAGTCCTTCTGTACAGGCACCCATGGTGGCACCCCTGTACAACTACCTCCGGCGCCCTCCTTCAACAAACCACCGGTCATTCGTGTCTACACTCGGCGTCCACCCACCCCCAGCTCACCACCTGCGTCCACTGTTGGACCACCTCCTCGACGCTCCAACATGATTCCTTCACCACCGCGCTTCGTCAAGAGTGACCCTCCTCTTCCAACAGGAGCTGTCCCCATCCCGCCAGTCGCCAACACTCATGGCATGGCGACCCGCGGGAAGTCTGGTTACCTACAGTCGTGCCTCGCGCTGCTCACTGAGGCTCTGTCACCTCTACCACGCTCCTGTCGTGACGCCCTCGCCGACCCACACTGGCGTCGGGCCATGGAAGAGGAGTATGCTGCCCTACAGGACAACAACACTTGGGATCTCGTTCCCTGTCCTGCCCAGGCAAATGTGGTCACCGGCAAATGGATCTTCAAGCATAAGTTTCATGCAGATGGTTCCCTGGACAGATACAAGGCTCGCTGGGTGCTTCGCGGGTTCACCCAACATTCCAGTGTTGATTACGACGAGACATTCAGCCCCGTCGTCAAGCCTGCTACCGTCCGGACTGTCCTCACCTTAGCTCACTCCCGGGATTGGCCGATTCATCAACTTGATGTGAAAAACGCCTTCCTCCACGGGACCCTGTCAGAAACAGTCTACTACTCACAACCCACTGGTTTTGGTGATCTTGCACTTCCTGGTCATGTATGCAAGCTCAACAGATCCCTCTATGGACTAAAGCAGGCTCCACGGGCATGGTACAGCCGGTTTGCCTCCTTCCTGCTTTCTTTGGGTTTCAGTGAAGCAAAGTCAGATACATCCCTCTTCGTACTTCGCCGTGGCACCGAGACAGTCTACTTGCTTCTCTATGTCGACGACATTGTCCTCACTGCCTCCTCCGAGCAGCTACTGCATCGCCTGATTGCAGCACTCAAGAACGAGTTTGCCATGAAGGACCTTGGCCCCCTTCATCATTTCCTCGGTGTGGCAGTTCAGTGCCACAAGGATCACCTCACTCTGTCACAGCGTCAGTACATCCTGGACATTCTTGCTCGCCATGGGATGAGCGACTGCAAGCCTTGCTCCACGCCTGTTGACACCTGTGCCAAAGTTCCTGCAGATGCCGGTCTTCCTGTTGCTGATCCCACTGCCTACCGCAGCCTTGCAGGTGCACTCCAGTACCTGACATTTACTCGACCCGACATTGCGTATGCTGTCTAGCAAATCTGCCTTCACATGCATGATCCTCGAGAAGTTCACCTTGTGGCTGCCAAGCGGATCCTTCGGTACCTTCAGGGCACCCTCAGCTTCGGTCTGATTATTCCTCGGTCTACTCCAACGCAACTTGTTGTGTATACTGATGCGGATTGGGCCGGCTGCCCTGACACCTGACGCTCCACCTCCGGCTATGCTGTCTTCCTCGGGGACAGTCTCATCTCCTGGTCCTCCAAGCGGCAGCCCACTGTCTCTCGGTCGAGTGCCGAGGCTGAGTATCGGGCTGTTGCCAACGGCATTGCCGAAGCATCCTGGCTGCAACAACTTCTACAGGAGCTGCACCACCCTTTACAGACTGCCTCCCTCGTCTACTACGACAACGTCAGCGCCGTCTACCTCTCCTCCAACCCCATTCAGCATCAGCGCACCAAGCACGTGGAAATCGACCTCCACTTCGTCCGAGAACGCGTTGCTATTGGTGCTGTTCGTGTGCTTCACGTTCCCACCACCTCACAGTTCGCAGATGTCTTCACCAAAGGGCTTCCGTTTTCTGTGTTCATGGACTTTCGCTCCAATCTGAACGTTCGCTCCACCGACGTTCCAACTGCGGGGGGGGGGGGGGGTGTTAGAATTATTTGCTCATTTACTGTAATCTCCTAGCTAACTGTGCAGGCGCCAGCTATACTGGCCCTTGCACACTGCTGGCCCCTTGGGCCATCCCCTCTCTCTCCTATATAAGTGTAATCCCTTCTGTAATCCATTATAAAGAAATATACAAAGCCTAATGGCCTTTGTCTAATACCCTCAACCCTGCTGTCTGCTAGACTCTCCCCCTCACTGCTGCAGGTGGCAACCAACGTCCAGCAGCGGAGGATGGCATTGAAGTTGTTGGCTGTCACTGCAGTGTCTACAGTAGCCAGCACGGCAGTACCCCTCTCCCTCAGTGGCTCGGTACCCCCTCCTAGCTTCGCTCGACTCAGCTTCTATCTCTCCCAGATCTGTTCTCCAGTCCAAACTCTAGGCTTCTATGTTCAGATTTCGTTTTCTTCTCTAATTTAGAACAAATTGAAATCTTGATTGATAAAATCTAGAGTCAATCACTGTAATCTAATTTTTCTACATTGTATTCTTGTTATGGTCGTTGTGTTATGAACTTATGGTCCACTATATTGCATATTTGTATTGAAACTTTTTTTGTATGTGGAATACCCTACTGTAAAATTCTCTGTGACCCCCATTTTTTGTTATATCCACTAGCTCAAAACCAATCTTTGGAAGTGCCTGGGCAACAAATATCTGATATTTGTGGTGTTTGGATAGGAAAATTACATTTTCATATTTCTCATGGGTTGGGATAATTCGAGGTGCAAGTAAAGATTATAAATAATTTATTTTTACTAAAGAAATGTGTAGGAGATTATTTGTTACAGTTGTATGAAGTGCATTTTTTTTAAATCAAATCGTTAGTAGCAAAAGGGAACCTTTTTCTTTGAAGTGTTGAATTTGTGTTTAGCTTACTTTTGCAGTGGTCATGTTCTTCATTCTAAGTTCTGTTTATGTAATATTTTTATTTAAATTAACTTGTAGAATTTTTTTTTAAAAGCAGAGACTGTAACAGTGGTCAACAACACATTAGTAAATGGTACAACAAAAAGTGGTGCAACAACTATATCAACACCTAGTCTGCATGACCTCCAGATCTATGGTGTCGTCGTGACCATATTACTCTGTTTTATTGTATTTGGCGGTGTCAAAATTATCAACAAGGTTGCACCTGCTTTCTTAGTACCAGTCCTCTTCTCAATACTATGCATTTATATTGGCGTCTCCATTGCACCAGAGCCTGGTGCTTCAAGTAAGTAGTCCTTTGATTATTATTATTTTTGTATTCTTTTTTGCATTGAACTTTTACTGATGTATTTCCTACCTATAGAGGGAATCACTGGGTTGAGTATCGTTACACTTGCGGAGAACTGGAGTTCAGAGTACCAACCTACAAATGATGCTGGGGTTCCTGATCCAAATGGGTCAATATATTGGGATTTTAAGTAGGACCTTCTCTGCTTTTGACACTTATATTTTGAAACCTTCCAATTAGTGACATAATAGTGTGTCTTATTCATATTTATTAATCTATAATCAATGCACACCTACTGACAGTTTTCTATTTTTCTTTCAGTGCATTGTTAGGACTCTTTTTCCCAGCAGTTACTGGAATCATGGCTGGTTCAAACCGGTCTGCTTCACTGAAAGATACACAGCGTTCCATACCAGTTGGAACATTAAGTGCTACCCTTTCAACTACACTGATGTATCTGCTATCTGTGTTTCTTTTTGGAGCCTTGGCTACAAGAGAAGAGCTTCTAACTGACAGGTTCCATATTCCTTAGAAATATAGCATCACTGGTTTTGCATTCTAATGACTGTTGATAGTATGTTTCCTAGTGGTAGATACCTTTAGCTTATTGAATCTGTGACATCAAGGGGAAGTGGTGGATGCTTTACATGAGTTGGCATTTAGCACTCTTGCTATCCTACTGCACTTGGTGCAAGGAACCTAAACCTTTCTACTTGAATAAATGGCTTATTAGAGTATTGCTAAAGAATCAATCTTTCTTTTTTCAATTTTGCTGTGATTGCTGGAGTGCTGACAAACTCTGGTGGTTATTTGAATTTAGCTAGCAATATTGTTGCTGCAGCTTCTTCTCTGTTGTTGTCATGTGAAGTGCTACATATGAGAAATGGAACATGCTTAAATCTTCCATGAGTGCCATTTTCTTGCCTTTGGAATTTAAGGGGAAAAACTAATTCAGAAATGCAGCAGCTGTTTATGTGTCTCAAGTCTGAACCACTGAATTTGAATGTAACTAGTAGTAGGTACTCATATTGTAGGGGGAGTGATCTAATATACTATAATATGATCACACAATTTGAATGTTGAAAGCTTGAATTCTCCAATTTCATAAAGTACATTGTGTTGTTTCTTCAGACTAGCTACTTTTCATCTTGTGTAGTCAGCTCCTAAACATGCCTAATATATGCAGGCTTCTTGCTGCAGCAATTGCTTGGCCTGGTCCAGCAGTAATTTATATTGGAATTATTTTGTCCACTTTGGGTGCAGCACTACAGAGCTTGACCGGGGCTCCAAGGTTACTTGCAGCAATAGCGAATGATGACATCATTCCCATTCTTAACTGTTTTAAGGCTTACGAAGGGTCTGAGCCTCATGTGGCAACTCTGTTTACAAGCTTCATATGTATTGCTTGTGTTGTGATCGGGAACCTGGATCTGATTACACCTACTATCACTATGTTTTTCCTTCTGTGTTATGCTGGTGTTAATTTGTCATGCTTTCTGCTGGATCTCCTTGATGCTCCTAGCTGGCGCCCTCGTTGGAAGATACACCACTGGGTCCTTTCGCTGATCGGTGCATCTCAATGTATTGGTATGCTTCTTCATTCCTATAATTTTGTTTGTGACCATATTTTATCGAAAATATATGTATACATGTTATAATCTGTAAATAATATTGCAATAACATCTTTAGAAGCATGTAGAAATTGAAGACTGAATCACAAAACAAGTGTACAAAATTTGAAACTTATGTTCATGGAACTGTTTTCTGTTTTTTTCAAAGGTTTATGTCTCAAATAATTATATCCTTGAGCTGTATAAAATATTTTGTATAGTTTGAGTTTAATGACAGATAATTTTCCCCTAAATATACAGTTATCATGTTTATGATCTCATGGACTTTTACCGTGGTCTCCCTTGCCATCGCAAGCCTTATCTACTACTATGTCAGCTTAAAAGGAAAGGCTGGTGACTGGGGAGATGGATTTAAAAGTGCATACTTTCAACTGGCTCTGCGAAGCCTCCGATCGCTGGGAGGTAGAATATTTTTGCATGGAAAATAAACATTATTTTGCTGAGCTACAAGCTCCATGTTATATAACTATCATTATTTTCATGCAGCAAATAACGTACATCCAAAAAATTGGTACCCCATTCCTCTTATATTTTGCCGCCCTTGGGGTAAACTTCCAGAAAATGTCCCGTGCCATCCAAAACTTGCAGATTTTGCCAATTGCATGAAGAAAAAGGGCCGTGGCATGTCAATTTTTGTGTCAATCATTGATGGTGACTACCATGAATCAGCTGAGGAAGCAAATACAGCTTACCGTCAACTTAGTGCCTATATTGACTATAAGCATTGTGAGGGTGTTGCTGAGATTATCGTTGCTCGCTCAATATCTGACGGTTTCCGCAGCATTGTTCAGATAATGGGCCTAGGCAACTTGAAGCCAAATATTGTTGTCATGCGTTATCCTGAGATATGGCGTCGCGAGAATCTAATAACACAGATACCATCATCATTTATCAGCATCATAAATGACTGCATTATTGCTAACAAGGCTATTGTTATTGTGAAAGGACTTGATGAGTGGCCTAATGAGTACCAGAGACTGTATGGGACCATTGACCTATACTGGATTGTGAGGGATGGAGGACTAATGCTTCTGTTGTCTCAGCTCCTACTCGCCAGAGATGGTTTTGAAAGCTGTAAGATTCAGGTATTCTGCATAGCAGAAGAGGGTACAGAAGCTGAGGAGCTAAAGGCTGATGTTAAAAAGTATCTGTATGATCTGCGGATGCAAGCTGAGGTTATTGTTGTGACCATGAAGTCAATGGAAGCACATTCTGAGATCAGCCCTAATGCTAAGAAGGATCCCCAAGAAGAATACGCAAGCGCTCAGGATAGAATCAGAGCTTACCTTTCTCAGATGAAGGAGACTGCACAAAGAGAAGGGCGGCCACTGATGGAGGATGGCAGGCAAGTCGTGGTAAATGAAGAGAAGGTTGAGAAGTTCCTCTATACGATGCTAAAGCTGAATACAACTATCGTCAAGTACTCCATGATGGCGGCCGTGGTGCTGGTGAGCCTCCCACCACCACCTCTGAACCACCCGGCCTACTGCTACATGGAGTATATGGATATGCTTGTCGTGAACGTCCCACGGATGCTGATAGTTAGGGGATACAGAAGAGATGTTGTCACACTTTTTACGTGATCAGATTTGATACACATGTATAAGCTACGACCTAGTTCCTTTTGGAGGTTATACATACCGTTTCAGTGTGATGGTGGTTCCTCTCATGCTTAGCTAGCTGCATGGATCTTACTGCTGACACTACCGGAATCGAAAGCTTTGCCGAGTGTCATATTCTTTGCTGAGTGTATTTTATCGGACACTCGGCAAACCATCTCTTTGCCGAGTGCCAAACTAAAAACACTCGGCAAACTATCTGTTTGCCGAGTGCCTTATTAAAAACACTCGGCAAACTGTTTGACACTCGGCAATACTACTGAAAAACACTCGGCAAACTCCGGCACTCGGCAAATATAGAAAAAACACTCAGCAAATTACGGCACTCGGCAAACATCGCGCCACGTGTCCCTCCGTGAAAAGAGAAAAATAAAAAAAAAACATTTGCCGAGTGTCAGATCTAGGACACTCGGCAAACTCTTTTGTTTGCCGAGTGTCAGATCTAGGACACTCGGCAACATCGCACCACGTGTCCCTCCATGAAAAGAAAAAAATAAATAAAAAATAAAAAAAATCCTTTGCCGAGTGTCAAATCTAAGACACTCGGCAAACTTTTTGTTTGCCGAGTGTCAGATGTAGGACACTCGGCAAACTCTGCTTATAAGGCCCACGCGCGCGTCTGGTTACTTCCCTCACATCTCACACCACACCGCAGCGCTCCCCTCCGACACGGGATGGCAGGCACCACCCCTCCCCACCCGCCGGCTCGGAGCGGGCGCCTGTCCACCTGAATCACACAGATCGGGACGCCGGAGGAGGAGCAGCGCCGTTCCACATCGCAGGAGCAACAACCACGGGCGCGGAGAGGCCCGCCCGCCAGCAAGCGCTGGCGCAGGTAACCGCAACCCCTCTCCTCGTCCCCTCCCCTCCGCGGCGCCGGCGGTGACAAGCGGGGCTCGCCTGCTCGCCTTATGCACCGCTGGCTGCAGGCAGTATGGCGCCCGGCGGCTGCCTGCTTGCCTCGCCGCCCAGACGCAGCGCGTGCGCGTGCGTGCTCAAAACCTGTGATGACAGTACTGCTCCCTAATCTGATGTTTATGCTTGCTTTGCTAGGTGGACTTGGCTGGTTACATCTCACTTCACTTATGATTTATCACCTCGCTATCTGCAGTTCAAGCTTGGATCCCTGGATCCCATACCATCGGTCTCTCGGAGAGTGTAATCCAGCGAGCGTTGAGTTGAAGCCGTGCAAGTGGAGATGAGGACTCTGAAGAAATCCGACAAGAAAGCTGCCCTCAACTTCGCAGCGCGGAGTTTCAATGTCACCACATCTAGTTCGTGTGTTTCTGGCTACTGAGTGATATTATGTTGTGCTGTATTCTGTTATTATGCGATTGCCAGATTCCAGACTGAGTGTATTAGGCATATCTGCATCAATCGGTATTATACTGATGGATTTTTGCTGAGCATTGTGATGGTTGATCTTATTTAATTGTGGAATCCACATCATGCATTTTTCTTATATATACAGTACATTTGGAGAACTGTCAGACATCGTATGGATTCTAAGTGGTTTTAATGGTGTTCTAATGCAATTATTTTTTTTCTTTGGAAAATAGGTTTGCCGAGTGTAATTCAAAAAACACTCGGCAAACAATAATCCTTTGCCGAGTGTATTTTGAAAAAACGCTCGGCAAACCTTTTTTTTTTGCCGAGTGTCAAATTTGACACTCGGCAAACCATTTGCCGAGTGTGCGATAAAAAACACTCGGCAAATAGTTGTTTGCCGACAAATCAATGCCGTGTGCTGTATGCCGAGTGTAACACTCGGCAAATCGTTTGCCGAGTGTTTTTAGGCATTTGCCGAGTGCCTCTGGCACTCGGCAAATCTACTGTATCCCGTAGTGTGACTTTGGAATTTGGAATCCATTTAGCAGATGAATACTTGCATAGGATGTAGTTACATTCTCTGTAGACTGAAGACATTTGCACGGAGAGAAAATACATAGTCTAGAGATTATTTTTTATATAGAGATGCTCCAATGCTGTGTGTATTGTTTTGTTTCACTACTGGAAACGGGATCTTTGCCGAGTGCAAACTGCTTTGCCGAGTGTCAAAAATCGGGCACTCGGCAAAGAATTGCACTCGGCAAAGAGCTCTTTGCCGAGTGCCGGGCACTCGGCAAAAAAGGCTCTTGGCAAAGTACTTCTTTGCCGAGTGCCAGGCTCTCGGCAAAAGCGCGGCACTCGACAAGGCTGCCCCACGTAACGGTGTTCGGCCACGTCCTTCTTTGCCAAGTGCCTGCTGTTAGGCACTCGGCAAAGGTTTTTTTTAAAAAAATTCTTTGCCGAGTGTCCTAGATTTGGCACTCGGCAAAGATTTTTTTTTGAAAAGTACTTTGCCAAGTGCCCCTGACACGGCGCTCGGCAAATAATATTTTTTTGCGACACGGTAAACTACCTGTCCCAAACGATGAAGATTACAACTTCAACCCAAACATATATGATAGAGAGTTCTATCAAGAAGAGGGCCTACAAGGGAGGTTTGACATAGAATTAACCGAAGAGATAGGAATGGAAGTAGACAATGCAAGGGATAATGACGAGGGCGCTGGAGACAAGGTGCGAAATCTGAAGAACATACAAATGCTTGAGCGATTACATTTAGGCAATGACAATGAAGACAACATTCCTCTTTCGGATAGTGTTGATGAGTTGGACAATGTTGATAGTGATGACGAGACCTATGATCCAGCTAATCTCAATCATGAAGATTATTTCTAATACATGTAATATTATGTTTTTTGTAATTATGTTTTGTTCATTTTTGCAAATATTTCTAATACATGTATTACTATGTTTTTTGTAATTATGTTTTGTTCATTTTTGCACCTATTTCTAATTACGTCTTGTTTTTTTATTGCAGGTGATTGAACAAAGATGGCGGGCAACCGTCATAGGTCCGTGAACTCGATTTACCAAAGACCACGCTGGCTGCAGGAGGAGACGGAGGGGGCAGCGGAGGGATCGGACAGGAGGTGGAGGACCGCCAGACGCAGGAGGGGGCCGTCTCCTCCCACACCATGTGAGGAGGAGCCAGAGGAGGAGGTGGCGCCCGTGGATGAGTCGGACGATGAGCTGGTTCGACAGACGGACGAGGAGGAGGGGCCACACGAGGATGACGAGTTGGAGGCGGCAGGCACGGGTTCCGCTTCCTCCGACTCCTCTTCGAGTGTCTACTTGCGAGGTCCCGCGAGCCTCCCACAGGTTCCGTTTCCTCACCAACGCCCAGTGATTCGCCCTGAAGGGCAAAAGTAACTTTATATGTTATCACCACTACTTCATACGATATGATGAAAAAAACTAATATTTTTTCTTAATCACTTGTGCAGGAACTGGGTGGTTGTGTCGGGTGGTTGCGCACAGCTAGTCAACGGCATCCTGGGTCTTCTGTGTAGGCAACACTTCCCCGGCATTGTCACGTATGCATTGAAGATGGAGCCAGCCTACTCGTTTGACCACTACGCCGTCGCCACTGATGCGGAGTACCCTAACAAGGCGGCGCGGGTGAAGGCAGAGTTTTGGGTAAGTCTCCCTCGCATAACATTGCTCATTATGTCGCATTCATTAGACTTTTCTTGAAATAATGAATGGATACATCACTTTTGTATGCAGACTTATTATTGATGCGAGGAGAGATTTGAGGCCAGGGCGGAGCAGGTGACTACCAAAGCTTGTAAAAAACTCATCACCGACATGCATCACGAGGTGCGCATCTAGGCCATCGTAACCGACTACGGGTCAAAGCTTGGAGAGAGGAAAACCAAGAAAGACGCAAGAGAGATGCAGCTGACCCAGGAGCAGTACCTTGAGGTAAATGAAGAACATCAATATTGATTCGTTTTGAGATTAAATTGGTTTAATTTGATCTTCTTATATGTCCAATACTTGACGTGTACATGATTCCTTGGTGGTACCAAGCGTATCCCGAGTGCTGGGCGATGATGGTGGAGAGGTGGTTCATGGAGGAGTACCTCAAGATGCACAGGGATGCCCGGGACCGTTGTTTGTAGATGCAAGGTCCAGCACACCATCAAGGCAGCCGCAGCCTCGCCGGATACAAACAAGCATGGGTACACGAATTCATTTATCTATTGTGACGCTCAGTTCTACCTGATTTCTAATCATTGTGCTGTCTTTCTCGCAGTCGGCGTCACATAGTGGCCAGACTTGCTTGGACTTCCAGGCATGGTGTATGGCCCACAAGGGCAAGGCAATGTCCGACGTCTCCTTCAACCTAGAGGACCCGCCCGAGGCATACACGAACCCGAGCGTCCACTCCCGCATCAGTGAGTACACTGAGGTGGCGAGGTCGCTCCATGGGTCAGACCACGACCCGAGCACCCAGGACTTCGATGGAGAGGCCATCATGAGGGCGGGGCAAGGCAAGAAGCATGGGCGGTTCTGGCTTGGCGACGGCGTCATCAACACGACCTCTACTCCCTCTCTCTCCCAGATCCGAGCACGGAGCACGAGTGAGAGCCCGGCCATTCGCACATGGCCGACCACTGCACAGCACCGGGTCGACGTACTAGAGGTTATTCCTGTTTTACTCGTCATACATTGATCTTTACACACCTTAATTAGCTTTGCATCACTGAAACATTGGAGTGAAATATTGCAGGCCCGGCTGGAACAAGAAATGAGGCAACGTCAGGAGCTAGAGGCCGAGCACCAGAGGATGGTGGCCCAGCTAGAGGCCAAGCGGGCCGAGCGGTAGGCCCAGGCGCAAAGGCTGACGGACATTACGGGGTTCCTACAAGGGCTTGGACAACGTGTGGGCTTCTCTCTGCCAGCTGGGCTGTTGGTTTCACCTCCGCCTCCGCGTCCTGCAGCTCCAGCTACTCCTATGAGTATGAAAGTTTTTTTTACTTTCGCTTGTGCTTTGCTTGTATGGCCTCTACCTTCCTAGATTAGCTATCTAAATAATCTTGTCTCACATGCAATCTTTTCTCCTTTGTGCAGTCTCCATCTGACGGTGGTTCGAATAATCCACCTCATGCACCTCCGAATGATGGACCTTCACCACAGTCGCAGTAGCCGAGATGAGTGCACGTTGTATTTTTTTCATTTGTTGTTCACTTGGTGATGGACTTGTGATATACTTGTGATGCATTTGTGGACTTTGATGGACTTGTGGATTTATTTAGATGGACTTGAGCACTTATTATTATATATGTGATATATATTATGATGGATGTGATATGTGTAGATGGATGTGTGAATGGATGAGATATATATGTGATGAATGAGATATATATGTGATGGATGAGATATATATGTGATATATGTTTGTATGAATTTATTTGTCATGATGGAATGTAAAAAAAATTAAAAATTACCGTTTTGGGTCACTTTGTCGAGTATTGCACTCGGCAAAGGACCCCGTTGCCGAGTGCCATGGTCGCAACACTCGGCAAAGCTGAAAAAATGGGCGTTCGGAAAAACATTTTTCCAGCTTTGCCGAGTGCCATGACCATGACACTCGACAAAGAATTTAAAAAAAAAATCAAACTTTGCCGAGCGCTGTCCAGGGGGCACTCGACAAAGAATTTTTTTTTAAAAAAAATAAAAAAATCTTTGCTGAGTGCCTGTAGGGTTGGCACTCGGCAAAGCCACCGTCAACGAGGCCGGCGCCGTGATGGTCGCTTTTCTTTGCCGAGTGCCCCCGGGGCTCTCGGCAAAGGCTTTGCCGAGTGCTCGATAAAAGACACTTGGCAAAGAGGTCTTTGCCGATCAATTTTTTGCCGTGTGTTCTTTGCCGAGTGCCGCACTCGGCAAAGGCTTTGCCGAGTGCCTCAGGCACTCGGCAAAAAACCTGAATCTAGTAGTGTTTTGTATTCCACAGTAAAATATAAAATAGATTTTCTATCTTATATTATTTAGAGAAAGCATGTAACTATTGATGTACATATTTGGAACTATTTGTTACAATTTGAGTTATGTAATCATATAAATAAATGTTGAAGTTCTAGCTAGATTGAACTATTTCTCATTCTCCTCTTTTGTAATATAAAGGCTGGGTCATTGTTGTAATAAACATTGAAGTTATGTAACATTGATGTGCATATTTGGATCTACTTGTTATTACAATTGCTTTCTTGTAATTGAAGTTCATTATCGCAATCCATTGTTTCTCAAAGGCTGGGTAGCATCAGCATATACTGGCTGGTTTGCTGTGCATGTCGAAGCCCAGAAAGGCTAGTGGCGAAGTGCGCTCACTACATTCCTAGGTCAGTTGGTAGTTAGCTTGCTTGGCTTTTGCGTAGCAGCAACCAATATGGATCGCATTTTTTTCCAATTAGTCATAGAGAATTAATTACAAATTAATTAGTCATAGAGAACAATAGAAAATCTGAGTGGCTAGAATTTTATAAAGAAAAAGTAAATAATTAAAATGCACCATTTTTTGACAAGTAAAATTAGACATTACCTATATATATAAAATATGGCATACAAGTGACATAACTTATGTTGTTCTAGGTGCGCGACTAGAAGCAGAACGAAACAACAAAATTAGCCTAACAAGAAAAATCCGATCCAGATGTTGCCAACGCGCGAGCATGTGTCGATGCGTGATTGGAACTAGCAAGCGTCGTCTTCCTCTTGGCAACCGTACAAGTTAGAGTTTCTGAGCGGTGATGGGGAACCTCTAGTGTTCGCCGGGCTTAGAAGGAGGGATACGGGGTGGCAGCCGGACCGGCGGTGGTGGCGGTTCTACTAGTGGTAGCGAGGTGATAGGGGGCCGCCATGCGAGCGATGGAGAGGACATTCATAGGGCGGTGTCGGTGGCAGGGGGGCGAGGGATCAACATATTCCTCCTCCGAATGAGATTAGAGGAGGGCGGAGGCTGGCCAGTGAGGAAGATTGGTGGGCAGTGCGGTCGATGACCGGTCGCCAGTGGTGGGTGAGGCCAGCGGTGGGGCAGGGGCAGTGGTGGAGAATCCTCTGATTCTGATTAGGGGAGGGTGGGGAAGGAGCGGCGGGGGTGGGTGGCTGGCGGCGGGGGGTCGGGTGTGTGGGCTGGAGCAGTTTTAGGTAGAAGAAGAAGAAGCAAAATAAGAAGATAAATCCGCGCATCGCTATAGTGGGCGGCCGGACTCGCATTGATGAAGGTTGCGGGCATAGAGATGGCGGGTGAGATTTGGTTACACTGTTGCGTGAAGGAGAAAAACCGACTATATATATAGCATGCATATAATGTTAACCTAACACTACATACACTTTTCTTCCAGTTTTTATTATTAGCGATATATGACTAGTCTTTCCATCTCCTAGTCTCTCTATAACATGCATGTCTAATCTACTCCAATACAGACTCTTTGGTCTCGTTCCAAGCTTGTGGCCACAACGTAATCTAGGACTTAGACAATTGGACTATTGACATGCTTTGCGCCGTCACTGACTCACTGACAACCTTAGCCGTTAGGAGTCACCGGAAAGGAAGAAAAGGGCAATTTGATGAATAATATTTTTCTCTCTCGCTCGCCTGCCATGACATCAACGGTTTTGTGTGCCAAAAAAAAAAAAAAAGAAAACTATCCCAAAAATTTGCAAGAAGCGAAACCCTCCCCAAACCCTAGGACACCACCCCTCCCCAATTCCAAGGCCCGGCCGCCGCCGCCGCGCTTCACCCTGCGACAGCGATCAGCGAAGGCGTCTGCTCTTGGCCTGCGGCCCGCGGCCCGCGGCAGGGCGGCAGGATTTCACCATCCGACGTCGACGTGCTCCACCTATGCCACCCCGTGGCACTCCGCACTCCCCCTGGCTCTCGGAATCGGAAGCCCCCCCGCGCGCTCGGACGCCGCGAACTGGAGGTGCCTCGACTGCTCCGGCCTCCGGCGACACTGCCCGCGTTGGCGCCGCTTCAGGAGGTGAGCTCATCGCCGCAGTCCGCGCCATCCATCTCCCCGTCACTGTGAGTTCCTCGATCCCTCCCTCGCTCGATGCCTCTATCATTTTCGAATTGTATGTGCCTTCGATTTCTGTTTTCACTTTTCAGTGCGATACGTCTGCGATGTCTGCTTTGCTTCCATCCTTAATCCGCGTTCCTCAATCCTCCTCCTAGTACGGGAGTATACTTTGCTAAATCTTTAGATTCTTCACATAAGGTTTCTGATTTCTGTGGTTTCTTCGTCTACTGTTGCTGTTGGTCTGTTGCCCTAAGCCCCTAACATCTCTCACGCTTCGAGTTCTTCTCAATTCTAGTTTCAGGCCGGATTACTATTTCCTCTCCAGGCAATCGTCTTTATGCTTCTTGTGTCCCATCTTGTGATTTTAATATCACCTCCTACTCCTAGTGCTCTAAGTAGTTTGGATTAATTTGTGCATAATTACTTGTATTGAAGGACAGAGATACGTTCAGTGGTTTCAATCTGGCAAAACTTCCACGAAATGTGCAGGCATGATTTAAATAAACTGCATCTCCAATATTTTTTTTGATGAAATTGCATCTCCAATAGTGTTCTTGGTCCAGCTCTGTAATGCTTTGATTTTCGTGTAAAACAGAATAAGTGGCTATGTTGTGTTTGAGTTGTTTCATCTCTTCTAGTATGCATATGTAATTCGTTAAGCCGTTTCTCTTAGAAAGCTGTTAGATATATATTTGAATTTGAAGACTTGAATTGTTCTTAACTTGTCTATTGAAAACACCAAGTTCTATGAAAATAATAATGCTATTTTAGGGGGAACTATGAGTGGCGGAGCGTGACCAAACATCGAGGGAGGGCTAATCCAGTGCTAAATATTGTTGTCCTAGCTAATTTCCGTAGTAAGCACTACGGCATATGAGTTTATTAATATTTTATGGAGAATAAGAGTGATTTAGGACTATATGATGATTTTCTACCATCAGTACGTATAGGTGCCAATCACTAGTGGATGGCCAGGAGAAAACATTCTCATCATGGAACACAACAAGCCAGAAGTTGACTTGCATATATTAGGACAACCAACCTAATCAACATCAGAATAGACCATCAATTTAGAATGAGTAGAGGGCTGCACGATCAAGCCTAGATGCAAAATACTGTGGACGTATCGAAGTATTTACTTCAAGCCTGTAAGATGCCGTTCACGCGGCACTACCGGAAACGTCAAATTTGCCGAGTGTTTTTGTGTTTGCCGAGTGTTTTCTCTCGGGCACTCGGCAAACAAGTTCTTTGCCGAGTGGTGCCATAAAAACACTCGGTAAAGATGTGGTTTTCCGAGTGTAAAAAAAACACTCGGCAAAGATGGGGTTTGCCGAGTGTTTTTTTTACACACGGCAAAGTAAAAAATATTTTTTTCTGGGAAAGAAAGAGAAGAAAAAAATGAAAAAAAAATCTTTGCCGAGTGCCCAGATCTAGGACCTCGACAAAGTAAAAAATATTTTTTCTGGGAAAAAAAAGAGAAGAAAAAAATGAAAAAAAAATTGCCGAGTGCCCAGATCTAGGACACTCGGCAAAGTAAAAAAATATTTTTTTCTGAGAAAAAAAGAGAAGAAAAAAAATAAAAATAAATCTTTGCCGAGTGCCCAGATCTGGGATACTCGACAAACGAAAAAAATCCTTTTTAACACCGCCTCCCTCCTCACTCCCGCACTGCCTCCCTCCTCTTTCCCGCACACCGCGCGCCGCCGCGCCCCCTCCCCTTCTCCCTTCTCCCCGCACGCGCCGCGCCTCCCCTTCTCCCTTCTCCCCACAGGCGCTGCGCCGCCCCCTCCCCTTCTCCCTTCTCCCCGCACGTGCCGCTCCTCCCCTTCTCCCTTCTCCCCGCACGCGCCGCGCTGCCCCCTCCCCTTCTCCCTTCTCCCCGCATGCACCGCACGACCCCTCCCCTCCCGACCGAATCCGGTGGCGGCCCCTCCCCTCTTGGCCGGATCCACCCGGACGGCCCTCCTTCCCCCGGCCGTCGCCCCATCCCTAGATCTGGCGGCGCCTCGGCGGCCGCCCCTCCCCTCTTCTAGATCCAGCGGGTGGCGTGGCGGCGGGTGGTGTGCGGCTTGGCGGGTGGCGTGCACCGTGCGGCGTGGCGAGCGGGTGGCGTTCGACGTGGGGTGGCAGCGGGTGTGGCAGATCCTTCCTTCCCCCGCCAGGATCTGCTCTCCCCTGTCTAGATCTGATCCTGTGTCTCCCCTGTGGGGCTCCTCTGCGTGCTCTTCAGAGAGGGGGGTGGCTCAACCGGCGGCGAGCGGATCCACCATCCCTGCCCCCTCCGTGCGTTGACCCGAAGCGGGTCGGAGGTGGTGCTCTCCGGCTTTCACCGGCGTCGAGGGCGGCGGCCCGGTCCACGGCGCACTTCGGCCCTACTGCCCTATTGGTGCTCGATGAAATGCTCTGCTGGTGTTCTGTCTTGGATGAATGATTATTGGTTTGCGTCCACAGGGGCTGATTTCCTTGTTGTCCGGATAATTATTATTTTTCTTTGGAAAATAGGTTTGCCGAGTGTATTTTGAAAAACACTCGGCAAACCAATTTTTTTCGCCGAGTGTCAAATTTGATACTCGTCAAACCATTTGCCGAGTGCGCGATAAAAACACTCGGCAACACTACTACAGGAATCAATTTGCGCAGCGTGGCCAAAATGGGCTTCGTGGCGGGCACCGCTTTTGCCCGCCACGGTTAACCGGTGGCCGGCCAGCGAGGTCGGCCACCGAGGCACCCGCTGCGGGAAAAGGGTTTACCACGGCGGGCCACCTTACTTGCCCGCCGCAGGAAATCGTTATTTACCGTGGCGGGCGGTATGAATCACCCACCGCGGTTAATACGATTTACCGTGGCGGGCTCTTTAAACTGCCTGCCACGGTAAAGAGTTGATTTACCGAGGCAGGCGCTTTATCTTGCCCGCCATGGTAAAGCCTGTACAAATACACAGCACCCCCCTTCATCTTCTCCATGGGTCTTCCTCTCTCAAACTCATGGGGGAGGCTTTGCCCTAAAATTTGAGGAAACTTTTGATTTGAGTTGAAGGGCTTGGATTTGAGGGAGGAGGACATCATAAGAGGTTCATAAAGGCTCTCCCTCTCTCCTTCCATCCTCTCTTTCTCTCTCTCTATTTCCATCACCTAGAGTTCTCTCTAGATCTAGATCTAGATCTAGATCAATTTTAATGGAAAAAATGATGTCATGTATTTCTTTAACTTTAGATTCATCATAGATGCATGCTTCATCTTTCACATCGTCATTTCCTCTCTTTTTCATGATTTTGGACATAAAAATCATCAATTTCTCCTAATTCTTCTTTATTTAATGTTGATTGTGACGGATAATGTTCGCAGGTATGATGGATAGGTCGGAATGGATGTATCGGATCGATAGAGTGAATGATCCGCGGTACCTCTTTGAATTAAGGAAGTTCATTGCTGCTGGTAAAGCTCACCGTGAGAGACTGAAGTGGATGACAACCATATGTCCATGTTCTCGTTGCAAGAACCTAAAAGCCCACCGAGACAGTGAGGTCCAAACTCATTTGATCATGTATGGTTTCGTCGAGGGCTACACAGTCTGGACATTTCACGGTGAAAGAGTTGGTGCGAGTGGCAGTGCATCTGGAGTGAGCTCTTCGACGCCGACGACGACAGCACCACTGGTGAATAAAGATCCTTTAGGAGCACCCGGCTCCTCATCATCTTCAGCAGCAGCGGCGCCAGTCGACAGTGACAATAGTTATCGTGATTACATCACGGTGGATGATCTAATGCAAGACATGGCCGATGAAGCCAGCGACGGTGGGGATGGTTAGGATACTATGAGCCAACCCGAGGATGTGCAGCTTGTTGAAGATCTAGTCAAACACTTCGATGAAGACGACGTTGTGTTGGGTTGCCCAAAGTGGTTGGAGAATTTCAGAGAGTTGAAGCAGGCGGCAGTTGATCCTCTCTATAAGGACGGCGGCGATTGTCCGAAGGAAATATGTTGATGTTGAAGGCTCGTCATGGTTGGTCTAACACTAGCTTCAATGAGTTGTTAAGCTACCTTGCCACCACGTACCCAACGGCTAACAAGGTGCCCACCAATACTTATCAGGCCAAGAAGCTGATTCGGCCAGTGGCGATGAAGCTTAGAAAGTTTGATGCATGTCCTAACCACTGCATCCTGTATCGGGGCAATGAGTATGAGAATTTGACGAGTTGTCCGCACTGCGGCTTTAGTCGGTACAAGAAAAATGCTGGTTGTCGCATGGATGCAGAAGACGAGGGAGGCTTGCGGGGTGGTCGGAAGAAGAACAAGAAGGGGGCAAAGAAGAGCAGTGTGGTCAAATAGATCTCGGCTCAGTAGGACGATGAAGAAGAGGGTTACACGCACAGGAAAAGTCCAGCACTGTCGGTGTGGTACCTGCCCGTGACCGATCGCCTGTGTGCAATGTTCGAGAACCCAGACGATGCCAAGCTCATGTCCTGGCATGCATCAGCTGACCGCCTGAAAGATGATGGCAAGCTACGGCACCCATCCGATGGCAAGCAGTGGTAGGATTTTGACGAGGCCTACCCGGAGTTTGGCAAGGAGCCCAGGCATGTTAGGTTCGCGCTGAGTACCGATGGGATGAACCCGTTCGGTGAGCTTAGAAGCTCGCACAGTACTTGGCCCATTGTGCTCACCATGTACAACCTACCTCCCCATCTATGTCAGAAGCGTAGGTACCTTATGCTGACCATGCTTATCTCCGGACCGAAGCAACCCGGCAACGATATGGATGTGTTCCTGGAGCCGTTCATGGAGGAAATGAAGATACTATTTGATGTTGGGGTCTAGATGGTGGATGCATCCCGCAAGGAGAAGTTCACACTAAAAGCAATCATCTTTGTCACCATCACCGATTACCCCAGTCTCTTCTCACTGTCGGGGCAGATCAAAGGGAAGACCGGCTGCGTAATTTGCATCAACGAGACCTGCTACACTTACCTTAAGGGATCCAATAAGATGGTGTACACGAGGCATAGACGGTTCCTTGCCAAAAATCACAGGTATAGAAGAAGTATTATGAACAAATACTTTGACAAACGCAGACTAGTTGGGGGACAAAGGTGTATGAGATGGTCAAGGACATGGATCAGGTGGAGTTTGGAAAGAAGAAGAAGCCGCCTGAAGAGGGGACCAAGCAGACAAGGAAGCGAAAGCGGGACCAGACGAAGGAAGTCCCCGCCGCCGTTCCTTTCAAGAAGAAGTCAATTTTCTTCAAGTACCTGTCGTATTGGAAAACACTGAATACACCCCATGTCATCGACTGCATGCACCTAGAGAAAAATGTCTTCGAAAGCACGATCAGTGTCCTGCTGGACATCAAGGGCAAGACAAAGGATGGTATCAAGTCACGGACGGATCTTGTCAATCTGGGCATCAGGCCGGACCTTCACCCGGGACCGCCTCAGAACGGTAAAGTCAATATCCTGGGTGAGGCCTACAACCTAACGCAAGATGAGAGGATGACTTTTCTTAAGTTGCTTAGGGGTATCAAGGTGCTGACTGGTATCTCTTCCAACATCAAGAGCCTGGTCTCCATGAAAGACCCCATAATGACCGGCTATAACTCACACGACTGCCATGTCATGCTGACGGTGTTCCTACCAATTGCGATTAGGGCTATCCGTCTAGAGTACGTGAAGATGGTCATCACACGGATGTCATACTTCTTTAACCGCATCACCCAGAAGGTCATTGATAAGGCTGAGCTGCCTGCCCTGAAGGAGTTCATCGCAGAGACCCTTTGCCAGCTCAAGATGTGCTTTCCACCATCTTACTTTGATATTATGCCACACCTAATGATGCATATGGTCGATCAGATCCATCAACTGGGCCCCATGTACCTACACCAGATGTGGATGTACGAGCGGTTCATGTCCACCCTCAATAGATACGTCCATAACTGCGCTTACCCGGAGGGCTCTATGATCGAGGCATACACAACGGAGGAGGCCATGAACTGGTGTATGAGGTACATAAGAGATGGGAGGGTGATTGGGCTACCTATCCATCACCACGAAGGCAAAACCTCAGGGATGGGGTGCACAGGCCGAAAAGTACGCACCGATGTGGCAAACCGAACGGTGCAAGAAGCTCATTATAGCATTCTTCATTAGTTAGTGAGCATGGAGAAATACATTGAAAAGCACTTGGAAGAGATCCGTGCCGCTAATGACGGACAGCGCACGGAGGCATGGGTCCAGAACCATCACAAGAGCAATTTCATAGAGTGGCTCAAAGAGCAACACATACCCCTTGAAGGATGCCCTGATGAAGATATGAAGACCGTTATGAGGCTTGTGTTAGGCCCATCTAGCCAAATCACCACGTGGCAAGGGTACAACGTCCAGGGCTACAGGTCCCACACGAAAGACAAGGATAAGAAGAGCTTGGCACAGAACTGCGGTGTTCGATACGAGGGCGAAGAAGAGTCCACGGGCCAGAGGAGGCAATACTATGGGCAAGTCGAAGAAATATGGGAACTTGACTACGGCCAAAACCTATGCATAACCGTCTTCCATTGCCAGTGGGTCAAACCGAATGCGGTTGCAGTGGACAGTTATGGGCTAACCACCGTGGACCTCAAAAGTATCGGCTACAAAGATGACCCATGGGTACTAGCAACCAATGTCGCGCAAGTGGCCTACTATATATATGCAGAGGACCCAAAAAGGCATGTGGTTGTGTCCGAAAAGCAGCAGGTTGTGGGAGCTGATGGGGTGCAGAGTCCCGAACAATACAACAACTACGCAGAGCTCGAGCTTTTTACCGATCATCCAAAGAAGATCAAGGCCGTCGAGGACCGATTCAACAAGTCCAGGATGATGCCGTGGGCCCGCCCCAACGGTGAGAAGAGGATGGTGAAAGCACCTGCACCAAAATGATATATGTATCCTAGAGACATATATGGTGAAAGGTTTAATTGTGCTTTCCATTCATATGCGTTCTAATGCCTATGTTGTAATGCTTGTGTATCGATCATGCAGTGTGCCAAACAACCGATAGGATCACAAACCTGTGGCTTCTATGCCTGTGAGTTCCTGAGGGTGTGCAAGTTGTACAGCAACAGTTGGAGGGTGCTCAAGAATGGATTGAACTGGTCGAGAGACGTGCAGAGCAACCAACACTCCTTCAAGCAGACAAAGGCGGACATATGTAAGTTTGTCTTAGACAAATGCGTGCTTGAAGGGGGCACGTTCTTCAATGAGAACAGCCCGCTAGCGATTTTACCAGAGTACGAGAGGCTGAGGAAATGGCCCACGATGATGCGTCCGCAGGATTACACCTTAGCGCATGTATAACGACTTTAATATGTAAATGTAATGAATTAACGATGACAAGAATGACTAAGTGAATGTATATATATGTATATTATCTCATGTGTAATGCCTGCATACTTTTTAAGTTTAATCTGTGAAATCTGGATGTAATTTGAATTTGAATTTATATGCCTGCTGTATTTTTTTAATTCAGGAAATAATTTACCGAGGCGGGCAAATAATAAAGCCTGCCACGGCTAATGAACATAACCGCAGCGTGCCACAAAAGGTGTCCGCCGCGGTAAAATAATTTACCGCGGCGGGCGGTGTAACGTGCCCGCCGTGGTAAAAGTATATTTACCGCAGCGGGCACGTTACACCGCCCACCGCGGTAAATAGGTTAACCGCGGTGGGCAAAGCCGCCCGCTGCGGTTAAGCCACGATTTACCGTGGCCTCTAGGCCGCGGCGGACGGCTTTGCCCACCGCGGGAAACCGAAAACGCCCGCCTCCAGTAAAGTTTGTGTAGTAGTGCAAATAGCTGTTTGCCGACACACAGATGTCGTGTGTTGTATGCCGTGTGTTACACTCAGCAAAGTAGTTGCCGAGTGTTTTTGGGACTTTACCGAGTGCCCCTGGCACTCGACAAAACTACTGTATCTTGTAGTGCGGGTCATGCATGTGGAGGCAAACCTATTGAAATGCATGAGTTATGGGGGTAGGTGAATGTAAGATACTGAAGAGCACCAACCAAACTACGATAATCTGAAAAAGCTTGGGACTCAAATCTTGGGTGGAGCAACGATTGTAATCTGCCATATCAGCATGATCTAGAATCTCAAGCATATACTGATGCTATGAAAGAAGATCACTAACATTGTGCTGGACTTGCATGTCCAAAAGAAGATGAAGCTTGCCAAGACCCTTCATGGAAAACTCGCTGAAGAGCTATGACAATAGTGCGGCAAAGCAGAGCATGAAGTCGCTAGAACAATATTGTTTGTATATAGGAGATAAATAGTATCACCACCTCTATGATAGACGAAGAGAGAGGCATTTGAGTTAGCCTCCACAAATCCAAGGTGAAGCTAGAAGCAAAGTGACTATACCAAGCTTAGGGTGCCTACTTGAGTGCATAGAGAGAGATTCTACTAGCAGACATGACTAGGATGAATAGGGTCCTCGAAATCGATAGTTTAGGAGCAATATATTGTCTCATTGAAGTGTCCATGGAGGAAATAGATAGTTTAGCATTCTTCACAAGTTGGTGAATGGGCTAGCTGCAAGAAAGAGAGGGAGAGCCAAAGAGAGCACTATATGCACTGTGGAAGGCTTCACAACAGGGTCATTAAGTCAATCCTAGGTCATTAAGTGAAGCCGTGGAGCACCCAACATGCCTTGTAGCTCTTAACAGACCCATATGCCTTAAACCTATGGTTGAATACCTACTTTACGATCACTAGATTTGCGTTTGGAGGATGGGGCACGAGATCCCATGTTTCATTCTCCTTGAGAGCAGAGAACTCTTGTTACAACATGGCTTGCCAGTTTTGGTCGACCAAAGCAGCATGGTAGGTTTGAGGAATAGGTGACAATGCCACTGTATGATATAACATTGGCTGTCAAATGCGGAGTTCCACCTCTACCAATGGCCGCTATCACCACCATCCGCCGACATGCTGTACAACCACACTTTCACCTGCGGTGTATACAAATGTTTCCTCGGCAACTGCAACTACCACCCACAGGTGGAAAAAATGCCATGGCGTTCCTACTATGCTAGGGTCGTCGTCACCATGTCAGAGGACTATTGCTCCATGTTCGTGACATTCTCTTGGGGTCAAGCAGTTGAACGAGACGAGATCTTTAGCTACTTCAGGGAGTATGTTTTGTTTCAACTCGTTGACGCATGCATGCTTGATTGCTACACACTCGATCTCTAGCTAGCTTTGTGAATGCCATATAGATGTGTACATGTCCATGATTGCATCCTCATCGAATAATGCAGTACTTGAGGCTCGGGGTTTGTAAAAAGTAAAACAAACAATCAGATTTATTAAGGTACATCTTGATGAGGCTGCACCCTGAACGAAGCTTCGGAAGTCAGCAATGAGGTAGAGAGCTCGAGCGAGTCTCCTACTTGCCAAGGAATTGTGTTTCTATCTCAAACCAGGTGGAGCAGACAAGATCATTGGTGATGGTGATAAGGAGCCCGGAAAGGACAACATAGTCCATGCGAGTCCGTCAGCACTAAATGTCGCCTTGATTCTTGGCTGCTGTGCTATTTTGGACGTGATATGTGCACGACATTTTCATGATTTGAAGCACTTTTGGTAGAATTTATGGCCGCCACAAGGTGTCTGCACAATATAAAATTATTTATTAGATAGAAATATGGTAGGAAACAAAAGTATAATGGATAATGATAAATAGCATTACATGCATACTATGGCTATCCAAAGCAAAATACACAAAAAAATCAGACATTTATATGTGTTGTACACATTGTCTTGTGTTACAAGACACTATGCACACAACACATATACATGCCATAGAAAGAACATACATATAGATGAAGAAACCATAAAACATAGCTTCCTATACTAGTAGTGTGCCTGTTCTAACACTACGATAAAATAGAAAACAAGATAAAATTTGTAAAAAGTAAAACAAACAATCAGATTTATTAAGATTCACATCTTATATGCGTGGTGATTGGCCAAAATGTAGTGCCCATTTGAAACGGTTGCATGCCCCTATTTCTCATGCTTTGTTTTTGCTAATTCTATGAGGGAACGGTGAGTGAGAAAGCGATCCAACCAAGAAACTACAAGAGGGTCATCTTGGTCGCCTTGGCCTATAAATCCTCATCCTGCAGAGCTTCCCTTCCGTCAACCAATCACCCTTTCATCAGTTCTTAGATCATCTGTGCATACATTAGCTACAAGCTAGAGCTATCTTTCTTGCTTCCTTAGCTCTACCTCCACCAATGGCCGTGATCACCACCATCTGCGACATGCCACACAGGTACACCTTCGCCTGGGGTGTATACGAACGCTTCCTCAGCGACTGCGACCGGAACCCACAGGTGGCACAAAATGCCATGGCGCTCCTACTCTGCTTCGATTAGGGCACCAACCAGGTCATCTGTCACCTGCCAGGCATGAGCACCACTGCCCTAGGCCATCTAGTTAGCGAGGCCAGCTGCGTCATCCACTGCCTTCACATGAGGAACCTCCTCGCCGGCCCACCGACCTCGCTCCTCTCTACGCTCTGCTAGGATAGGTGTATGAATGACCCCCTATTCTTACCTGTCAACTAAGATCTCATCGTGCGTGGCGTCGCTGATCTCCTCGATGGCATGTGCACGCTGATTTTTGACGATCGCCTGTACCACTTGCTGCACCACTATCAGATGGGCCTTGTCGTCCGCAACCCAGAGCTCGAACTGTCCTAAGCTAGGGTCATCGTCACTGTGTTGGAGGACTATCGCTCCATGTTCGTGACATTCTCTCGGGGTCGGGCAGTCCAACGAGATGAGATCTTTAGCTACTTTATGGAGTATGTTCTTGAAAGGGTTAATTCTTGAATGTTAGAGTTAATTCTTGAATGTTGTGCCATTTTGGACTCGATATGTGCATGACATTCCCCACATGTTTGTTTTCATTGGGAATCCACCTCTTCAAGAAGCAATTTTGGTAGAAACTACAAACACTAGGTGTCTGCACAATAAAAAAGTTTATTAGTTCAGAATACCATAGAAAACAAATGTGTAACAAATAATGATAGATAGTGGTACATGAATATTATGGCTACCCGAAGTAAACTAAACAAAGAAAGTATTAGTCATTTATAAGTGTTGTACACATCTTGTGTTACAAGACATTGTGTACAACACACATATACATGTCTAATAGAAGGAACTTATATATAAACTAGTGGCCATGCACGTGCAACATACACATGATTACGATTGTTCATCACCTCCTCGAACGCCATTGATGCCTCCTCTAGTTCCATCCATATCACCTCCTCATGCGCGCCACCTCGGTATGCTTCCTCGGCGACTGCGACCGCCACCCACAGTTGGCACAAAATGCCATGGCACTCCTACTCTGCTTCAATTAGGGCACCAACCAGGTCATCTCCCACCTGCCGGGCAGGAGCACCACCGCCCTAGGCCATCTAGTTAGCTAGGCCAGCTGCGTCATCCACTGCCTTCACATGAGGAACCTCCTCGCTGGCCCACCAACCCTACTCCCTTTGCACTCTGCTAGGATAGCTGTATGAATGACACCCTCTTCTTACCCGTCAACTGAGATCTCATCGTCCGTGGCGTCGCTGATCTCCACGATGGCGTGTGCACGCTCATTTTCGACGATCGCCTGCACCACTTGCTGCACCACTATCAGATGGGCCTCGTCAGCCGCAACCCAGAGCTCGAACCATCCTAAGCTTGGGTCAGCATCACTATGTCGAAGGACTATCACTCCATGTTCATGACATTCTCTCGGGGTCAGGCAATCCAACGAGACGAGATCTTTAGCAACTTTATGGAGTATGTTCTTGAAAGGGTTAATTCTTGAATGTTAGAGTTAATTCTTGAATGTCGTGCCATTTTGGACTCGATATGTGCATGACATTTCCCACATGTTTGTTTTCATCGGGAATCCACCTCTGCAAGAAGTAATTTTGGTAGAAACTACGAACACTAGGTGTCTGCACAACAAAAAAGTTTATTAGTTCTGAATACTGTAGAAAACAAATGTCAAACGCATAATGATAGATAGTGGTACATGAATATTATGGCTACCCGAAGTAAAATACACAAAGAAAGTATTAGTCATTTATAAGTGGTGTACACATCTTGTGTTACAAGACAATGTGTACAACACACATATACATGTCTAAAAGAAAGAACTTATATATAAACTAGTGGCCATGCACGTGCAGCATACACATGATTATGATTGTTCATCACCTCCTCAAGCGCCATTGATGCCTCCTCTAGTTCCTTCCATATCACCTCCTCTTGCGCACCACCTTGGTATGCTTCCTCGGCAACTGTGACCGCCACCAACAGGTTGCACAAAATGTCGTGGCGCTCCTACTCTGCTTCGATTAGGGCACCAACCAGGTCATCTCCCACCTACCGGGCATGAGCACCACCACCCTAGGCCATCTAGTTAGCAAGGCCATCTGTGTCATCCACTGCCTTAACATGAGGAACCTCCTCTCTGGCCCACCGACCCTGCTCCGTCTGCGCTCTGCTAGGATAGCTGTATGAATGACCCCCTCTTCTTACCCGTCAACTGAGTTCTCATCGTGCGTGGCGTCGCCGATCTCCTCGATGGCGTGTGCACGCTCATTTTCGACGATTGACTGTACCACTTGCTGCACCACTATCAGATGGGCCTTGTCGGCTGCAACCCAGAGCTCGAACCGTCCTAAGCTAGGGTCACCGTTACTGTGTCTTAGGACTATCGCTCCATGTTCATGACATTCTCTCGAGGCCAGGCAGTCCAATGAGATGAGATCTTTAGCTACTTTATGGAGTATGTTCTTGAAATGGTTAATTCTTGAATGTTGAGTTAATTCTTGAATATTGTGCCATTTTGGAGTCGATATGCATGACATTTCCCACATGTCTGTTTTCATCTGAAATCCACCTCTTCAAGAAGCAATTTTGGTAGAAACTACGAACACTAGGTGTCTGCTCAATAAAAAGTTTATTAGTTCATAATACAATAGAAAACAAGTGTCTAACGGATAATGATAGATAGTAGTACATGAAATTATGACTACCCGAAGTAAATAAACAACGAAAATATTAGTCATTTATAAGTGTTGTACACATCTTGTGTTACAAGACATTGTGTAGAACACACATATACATGTCTAATAGAAATAACTCATATATAAACTAGTGGCCATGCACGTGTAGCATACACATGTTGATGATTGTTCTTCACCTCCTCGAGCCCCGTTGATGCCTCCTCTAGTTCCTTCCATATCACCTCCGCTTGCGCACCACCTCGGTATGCTTCGTCGACGACTACAACCGCCACTCACAGGTGGCACAAAATTCTGTGGCGCTCCTACTCTGCTTCGATCAGGGCACCAACCAGTTCATCTCCCACCTGCCGGGCATGAGCACCATCGCCCTAGGCCATCTAGTCAGCGAGGCCAGCTACATCATCCACTGCCTTCACATGAGGAACCTCCTCGTTGGCCCACCGACGACGCTCCTCTCACGCTCTACCAAGACAGTCGCATGGACGACCCTCGCTTCTTCCTCGTCAACTGAGATCTCATCGTGCGCGGCGTCGCCGATCTTCTCGATGGCATGTGCACGCTCATTTTCGACGATCTCCTCTACCACTTGCTGCACCACTATTAGATGAGCCTCATCGGCCACAACCCAGTGCTCGAAGCGCCCTACGCTAGGGTCATCATCACTGTGTCGCAGGACTATCACTCCAAGTTCATGACATTCTCTCAGGGTCGGGCAGTAGAATAAGACGAGATCTTTAGCTACTTTAGGGAGTATGTTCTTGAAAGGGTTAATTCTTGAATGTTAGAGTTAATTCTTGAATGTTGTGCCATTTTGGACTCGATATGTGCATGACATTTCCCACATGTTTGTTTTCATTGGGAATCCACCTCTTCAAGAAATAATTTTGGTAGAAACTACGAACACTAGGTGTCTACACAATAAAAAAGTTTATTAGTTCAGAATACAGTAGAAAACAAATGTCTAACGGATAATGATAGATAGTGGTACATGAACATTATGGCTACCCGAAGTAAAATAAACAAAGAAAGTATTAGTCATTTATAAGTGTTGTACACATCTTGTGTTACAAGACATTGTGTACAACACACATATAGATGTCTAATAGAAAGAAATATATAAACTAGTGGCCATGCACGTGCAACGTACACATGTTTATGATTGTTCATCACCTCCTCGAACGACATTGATGCCTCCTCTAGTTCCATCCATATCACCTCCTCATGCACGCCACCTCGGTATGCTTCCTCGGCGACTGCGACCGCCACCCACAGTTGGCACAAAATGCCATGGCACTCCTACTCTGCTTCAATTAGGGCACCAACCAGGTCATCTCCCACCTGCCGGGCAGGAGCACCACCGCCCTAGGCCATCTAGTTAGCTAGGCCAGCTGCGTCATCCACTGCCTTCACATGAGGAACCTCCTCGCTGGCCCACCAACCCTACTCCCTTTGCACTCTGCTAGGATAGCTGTATGAATGACACCCTCTTCTTACCCGTCAACTGAGATCTCATCGTGCGTGGCGTCGCTGATCTCCACAATGGCGTGTGCACGCTCATTTTCGACGATCGCCTGTACCACTTGCTGCACCACTATCAGATGGGCCTCGTCGGCCACAACCCAGAGCTCGAACCATCCTAAGCTTGGGTCAGCATCACTGTGTCGAAGGACTATCACTCCATGTTCATGACATTCTCTCGGGGTCAGGCAATCCAACGAGACGAGATCTTTAGCAACTTTATGGAGTATGTTCTTGAAAGGGTTAATTCTTGAATGTTAGAGTTAATTCTTGAATGTCGTGCCATTTTGGACTCGATATGTGCATGACATTTCCCACATGTTTGTTTTCATCGGGAATCCACCTCTGCAAGAAGTAATTTTGGTAGAAACTACGAACACTAGGTGTCTGCACAACAAAAAAGTTTATTAGTTCTGAATACTGTAGAAAACAAATGTCAAACGCATAATGATAGATAGTGGTACATGAATATTATGGCTACCCGAAGTAAAATACACAAAGAAAGTATTAGTCATTTATAAGTGTTGTACATATCTTGTGTTACAAGACAATGTGTACAACACACATATACATGTCTAAAAGAAAGAACTTATATATAAACTAGTGGCCATGCATGTGCAGCATACACATGATTATGATTGTTCATCACCTCCTCAAGCGCCATTGATGCCTCCTCTAGTTCCTTCCATATCACCTCCTCTTGCGCACCACCTTGGTATGCTTCCTCGGCAACTGCAACCACCACCAACAGGTTGCACAAAATGTCGTGGCGCTCCTACTCTGCTTCGATTAGGGCACCAACCAGGTCATCTCCCACCTGCCGGGCAAGAGCACCACCACCCTAGGCCACATAGTTAGCAAGGCCATCTGTGTCATCCACTACCTTCACATGAGGAACCTCCTCTCCGGCCCACTGACACTGCTCCGTCTGCGCTCTGCTAGGACAGCTGTATGAATGACCCCCTCTTCTTACTCGTCAACTGAGTTCTCATCGTGCGTGGCGTCGCCGATCTCCTCGATGGTGTGTGCACGCTCATTTTCGACGATTGCCTGTACCACTTGTTGCACCACTATCAGATGGGCCATGTCGGCTACAACCCAGAGCTTGAACCGTCCTAAGCTAGGGTCATCGTTACTGTGTCTGAGGACTATCGCTCCATGTTCGTGACATTCTGTCGGGGCCAGGCAGTCCAATGAGACGAGATCTTTAGCTACTTTATGGAGTATGTTCTTGAAACGGTTAATTCTTGAATGTTGAGTTAATTCTTGAATATTGTGCCATTTTGGAGTCGATATGCATGACATTTCCCACATGTCTGTTTTCATCAGAAATCCACCTCTTCAAGAAGCAAGTTTGGAAGAAACTACGAACACTAGGTGTCTGCTCAATAAAAAGTTTATTAGTTCATAATACAGTAGAAAACAAGTGTCTAACAGATAATGATAGATAGTGGTACATGAAATTATGACTACCCAAAGTAAATAAACAAAGAAAGTATTAGTCATTTATAAGTGTTGTACACATCTTGTGTTACAAGACATTGTGTAGAACACACATATACATGTCTAATAGAAATAACTCATATATAAACTAGTGGCCATGCACGTGCAGAATACACATGTTTATGATTGTTCTTCACCTCCTCGAGCCCCATTGATGCCTCCTCTAGTTACTTCCATATCACCTCCGCTTGCGCACCACCTCGGTATGCTTCGTCGACAACTACAACCGCCACCCACAGGTGGCACAAAATTCTATGGCGCTCCTACTCTGCTTCGATCAGGGCACCAACCAGTTCATCTCCCACCTGCCGGGCATGAGCACCATCGCCCTAGGCCATCTAGTCAGCGAGGCCAGCTACATCATCCACTGCCTTCACATGAGGAACCTCCTCGTTGGCCCACCGACGACACTCCTCTCATGCTCTACCAAGACAGTCGCATGGACGACCCCCGCTTCTTCCCCGTCAACTGAGATCTCATCGTGCACGGCGTCGCCGATCTTCTCGATGGCATGCGCACGCTCATTTTCGACGATCTCCTCTACCACTTGCTGCACCACTATTAGATGAGCCTCATCGGCCACAACCCAGTGCTCGAAGCGCCCTACGCTAGGGTCATCGTCACTGTGTCGCAGGACTATCACTCCATGTTCATGACATTCTCTCAGGGTCAGGCAGTAGAATAAGACGAGATCTTTAGCTACTTTAGGGAGTATGTTCTTGAAAGGGTTAATTCTTGAATGTTAGAGTTAATTCTTGAATGTTGTGCCATTTTGGACTCGATATGTGCATGACATTTCCCACATGTTTGTTTTCATTGGGAATCCACCTCTTCAAGAAACAATTTTGGTAGAAACTACGAACACTAGGTGTCTGCACAATAAAAAAGTTTATTAGTTCAGAATACAGTAGAAAACAAATGTCTAACGGATAATGATAGATAGTGGTACATGAACATTATGGCTACCCGAAGTAAAATAAACAAAGAAAGTATTAGTCATTTATAAGTGTTGTACACATCTTGTGTTACAAGACATTGTGTACAACACACATATAGATGTCTAATAGAAAGAAATATATAAACTAGTGGCCATGCACAGTGCAGCGTACACATGTTTATGATTGTTCATCACCTCCTCGAGGGCCATTGATGCCTCCTCCAGTTCCTTCCATATCACCTCCTCTTGCGCACCACCTCGGTACCTTTCCTCGATGACTGCGACAGCCACCCACAGGTGGCACAAAATGCCATGGCACTCCTACTCCGCTCCGATCAGGTGACCAACCAGTGCATCTCCCACTTGCCGGGCATGAGCACCATCGCCCTAGGACATTTAGTCAGTGAGGCCAGCTACGTCATCCACTGCCTTCACATGAGGAACCTCCTCGCCGGCCCACCAACCTGCTCCTCTCTGCGCTCTGCCAGGACAGCCGCATGGACGACCCCCTCTTCTTCCCCATGAACTGAGATCTCATCATCCGCTGCGTCGCAGATATCCTCGATGGCGTGTGCATGCTCATTTTTGATGATCAGCTATACCACTTGCTGCACCACTATTAGATGGGCCTCATTGGCCGCAACCTAGAGCTCGAACCGCCCTAAGCTAGGGTCATCGTCATTGTGTCGGAGGACTACCGCTCCATGTTCATGACATTCTCTCCGGGTCAGGCAGTCCAACGAGACGCGATCTTTAGCAACTTTATGGAGTATGTTCTTGAAAGGGTTAATTCTTGAATGTTAGAGTTAATTGTTGAATGTCGTGCCATTTTGGACTCGATATGTGCATGACATTTCCCACATGTTTGTTTTCATCGGGAATCCACCTCTTCAAGAAGTAATTTTGGTAGAAACTACGAAGACTAGGTGTCTGCACAACAAAAAAGTTATTAGTTCTGAATACTGTAGAAAACAAATGTCAAACAGATAATGATAGATAGTGGTACATGAATATTATGGCTACCCGAAGTAAAATACACAAAGAAAGTATTAGTCATTTATAAGTGTTGTACACATCTTGTGTTACAAGACATTGTGTACAACACACATATACATGTCTAAAAGAAAGAACTTATATATAAACTAGTGGCCATGCACGTGCAGCATACACATGATTATGATTGTTCATCACCTCCTCAAGCGCCATTGATGCCTCCTCTAGTTCCTTCCATATCACCTCCTCTTGCGCACCACCTTGGTATGCTTCCTCGGCAACTGCAACCACCACCAACAGGTTGCACAAAATGTCATGGCGCTCCTACTCTGCTTCGATTAGGGCACCAACCAGGTCATCTCCCACCTGCCGGGCAAGAGCACCACCACCCTAGGCCACATAGTTAGCAAGGCCATCTGTGTCATCCACTACCTTCACATGAGGAACCTCCTCTCCGGCCCACCGACACTGCTCCGTCTACACTCTGCTAGGACAGCTGTATGAATGACCCCCTCTTCTTACTCGTCAACTGAGTTCTCATCGTGCGTGGCGTCGCCGATCTCCTCGATGGCGTGTGCACTCTCATTTTCGACGATTGCCTGTACCACTTGTTGCACCACTATCAGATGGGCCATGTCGGCTACAACCCAGGGCTTGAACCGTCCTAAGCTAGGGTCATCGTTACTGTGTCTGAGGACTATCGCTCCATGTTCGTGACATTCTGTCGGGGCCAGGCAATCCAATGAGACGAGATCTTTAGCTACTTTATGGAGTATGTTCTTGAAACGGTTAATTCTTGAATGTTGAGTTAATTCTTGAATATTGTGCCATTTTGGAGTCGATATGCATGACATTTCCCACATGTCTGTTTTCATCAGAAATCCACCTCTTCAAGAAGCAATTTTGGTAGAAACTACGAACACTTGGTGTCTGCTCAATAAAAAGTTTATTAGTTCATAATACAGTAGAAAACAAGTGTCTAACAGATAATGATAGATAGTGGTACATGAAATTATGACTACCCGAAGTAAATAAACAAAGAAAGTATTAGTCATTTATAAGTGTTGTACACATCTTGTGTTACAAGACATTGTGTAGAACACACATATACATGTCTAATAGAAATAACTCATATATAAACTAGTGGCCATGCACGTGCAGCATACACATGTTTATGATTGTTCTTCACCTCCTCGAGCCCCATTGATGCCTCCTCTAGTTCCTTCCATATCACCTCCGCTTGCGCACCACCTCGGTATGCTTCCTCGACGACTACAACCGCCACCCACAAGTGGCACACAATTCTGTGGCGCTCCTACTCTGCTTCGATCAGGGCACCAACCAGTTCATCTCCCACCTGCCGGGCATGAGCACCATTGCCCTAGGCCATCTAGTCAGCGAGGCCAGCTACATCATCCACTGCCTTCACATAAGGAACCTCCTCGTTGGCCCACCGACGACGCTCCTCTCAGCGCTCTGCCAGGACAGTCGGATGGATGACCCCCGCTTCTTCCCCAGTCAACATGAGATCTCATCGTGCGCGGCGTCGCTGATCTTCTCGATGGCATGTGCACGCTCATTTTCGACGATCTCCTCTACCACTTGCTGCACCACTATTAGATGAGCCTCATCGGCCACAACCCAGTGCTCGAAGCGCCCTACGCTAGGGTCATCGTCACTGTGTCGCAGGACTATCACTCCATGTTCATGACATTCTCTGAGGGTCAGGCAGTAGAATAAGACGAGATCTTTAGCTACTTTAGGGAGTATGTTCTTGAAAGGGTTAATTCTTGAATGTTAGAGTTAATTCTTGAATGTTGTGCCATTTTGGACTCGATATGTGCATGACATTTCCCACATGTTTGTTTTCATTGGGAATCCACCTCTTCAAGAAACAATTTTGGTAGAAACTACAAACACTAGGTGTCTGCACAATAAAAAAGTTTATTAGTTCGGAATACAGTAGAAAACAAATGTCTAACGGATAATGATAGATAGTGGTACATGAACATTATGGCTACCCAAAGTAAAATACACAAAGAAAGTATTAGTCATTTATAAGTGTTGTACACATCTTGTGCTACAAGACATTGTGTACAACACACATATACATGTGTAATAGAAAGAACTTATATATAACTAATGGCCATGCACGTGCAGCACACACATGTTTACGATTGTTCATCACCTCCTCGAGCGCCATTGATGCCTCCTCTAGTTCCCTCCATATCACCTCCTCTTGCGCACCACCTCGGTCTGGGTCATGAGGGCTGAAACTGAATAGTGATCTCGGAATATCTTCAGCTTGTGCTTTCCATTGTTGGACGTAGATGGGCTTTCGGTTGCCAGAATATACTACAAGAAATGTGCTGGTTTATGATGTTTATGGCATGACATCAGGTCAAAATGTCAATAAATCAACTAGTTTATGACGTTTTTTCTAGAGGCATCTCAACTTAGTGACAAAAGTAAATGTATGTCACAAAAAATGTCTTAAAGTTAGTCCAATAGTAGCTTGACCTGTCTTTCAATATATTTTCTAGGTTCTGTAGACATATCAAATGGTGCAAACAATGAACATCCTGTCCAAGAGGATCAAACAAGTAACATTGTAGCCCATCGAACTAGACATATTTCAAACATTGATGTTGGAAACTAATTAAGAGTCCTATATACAATGTTTCTGTAGGCATATAGTCGCCGCCCTCTAGCCACCCTCTAGCCGCCCTCTAGTTGCCCTCACTTTTTTGATGCATATCCAGGCGTTCCGCAGAGAAGATGAACCCAGAAATTTTTTTTGTTGGGCCTATCATCATTCCTATATAAGTATATGAGATTGCTGAGCCAACTTAATTAGCTTTCTTTGTGATCAGCCATACAGATAGCTTCAACCAATGTAGAGTTGATTTATTTTTTCTTTTGTGCCATTTCGGACCGGATATGTGCACAACACTTCCCACACATCCTATTTCCATCAGTTATCCACGTCTTAAAATATTTTTTTGCAGAAGTTGTGGACACATGGTGTCTGGACAATAAAAAAGTGTAGTTTAATATATGGTAGGAAAGAAATGTTTAATGGAGAATGATAGACAATGTTATAGGGATATTATGACTACCTGAATCAATATACACCAAACTAGTATTAGATATGTATATGTGTTGTACGCATCTTGTCTAACAAGACAATGTGTACAACAGACACGAAATTATGGACACAGGGTGTTCGCACGACAAAAAAGTTTGTTAGTTCAAAATACTTTAGCAAACAAATGTTTAATGGATAACGATAAACAAAGGTGCACTACAGACGGCCGGCATGTTGATGACGACGCCAAGCAACATCGGTAGCAAGAAGTGCGTGCGGTCACAGAGCTGAGCAGGAGCTTTAATCAGCGATCGATCGAACTTGGCGATGGAGGTGGAGCCACGGAAGCCGGCGACCCTTCCTGGGAATCTCCTGCTTGAGATCATCGTGCGCTAGGACGAGGTCACGACCGTCGTCTGCTGCGTCATGGGATCTAAGCCCATGTGCCACGCCATGCTTGATCTAGGCTTCCTCGCCTGCCTCAGACGTAGCCCGGAGGCCAACGGCGGATTCGACCCGGGCCTCCTTATTACTGTGTCCTACCGGCTGACTACCGGCATCGGCACTGGCATCGACTCCATCGTCGTCCAGCCATCCGGACGCCTCCGTTTCGACAACGATCTACTTCTGGGGTCGTCCAAATGACTGCATTATTGCTAACAAGGCTATTGTTATTGTGAAAGGACTTGATGAGTGGCCTAATGATCTACCAGAGACTGTATGTGGGCACAGAAGCCGAGGTGCTAAAGGCTGATGTGAAAAAGTATCTGTATGATCTGCGGATGCAAGCTGAGGTTATTGTTGTGACCATGAAGTCAATGGAAGCACATTCTGAGATCAGCCCTAATGCTAAGAAGAATACGCAAGCGCTCAGGATAGAATCAGGGCATACCTTTCTCAGATGAAGGAGA
Source organism: Miscanthus floridulus (assembly GCF_019320115.1). Lineage (NCBI taxonomy): Eukaryota > Viridiplantae > Streptophyta > Magnoliopsida > Poales > Poaceae > Miscanthus > Miscanthus floridulus. The sequence continues at coordinate 3 of NW_027097179.1, read as the reverse complement.
CTG